>NC_054495.1:5788651-5793651 GCF_017639515.1 Carcharodon carcharias | reverse complement strand
AGTGAGTGTGTGAGTGTGAGTGAGTGTGTGTGTGAGTGTGGACAGCTGGGTACTGTCACTGATTTCCGCCGTGTGTTCGGTCCGTGCTGGGGGTGATTTGTGGGGCCCACAGGGCAGAGTTGAATGTCCCAAAAAAAGGAAGTGTGAGGCGGAGGATTAGGGAGAGCTGCTACTTGAACCTGTCACCCAGCCCCAAATACCCAGCCGCTGTGGGTGAACAGAGGGAGAGAGACTGCAGTTCCAGTGGGCGGGCTCCTTTAAGGAGTGACAGGTACAGTCTGGCCTCTAGCAGGAAGCGTTCAGTTTTCAAAAATAAAGCTGGACTTGGGCACACGATATGACTCGCCAAGTGCACCCTTGTGCGGTCTGAGCAGCTTGACCCAAGTTTCAACACCTGCAGGGTCTGCCTGAGCCTCCTCCTCCACCCTGGATGTAGCCTCCTGGGATGGTAATGCTCGGCAGGGATTCAGGTGAGTGTGAGCGAGATAACCGGTCTGACAGGATCCTGCGCTTGCTTGGACTGCACTCTCAGTATCGATCAGAGTTCAGGGCACGCTCCACTTCAAACCAATGCTTTAAAGAGGCTCCAGAGGCGTTGAATAGACTCACCCAGCACAGGAGGGGGCCATTCAGCCCATCGTACCTGTGCTGGCTCTTTGAAAGGTCTACCCAATTAGTCTCCGCCCCTTCTCTGCTCTAAGGAGAACAATCCCAGCTTCTCCGGCCTCTCCACATGAACTGAAGACCCCTTGTCCCCGGTAAACCTCCTCCGCTCCCTCTCCAAGGTTTTGACGTCCTTGCTAAAGTGCAGGGCCCAGGATTGGACATCCGAGGCCTAACCGGAGGCTTATAAGTGGTTCAGCAGTAACTCCCTTGTTTTTATCCTCTGTTCCTCTATTAACTAAACCAAAGGTCCCATATACTTTTTCAACAGCCCCCTCATTTTCAAAGGTTTATGCACCTACACTCCAAGTCTCTCAGTTCCTGCCCTTCCACACCCCTTGAAAATTGTACCATTGGATTCATATTGCCTATCCTCGCTCTTCCTACCAAGATGTACGGCTTCCCGCTTCTCTTGTGACAAATGGCGCCCTTCGGCGCTTCAGGCCGACCCGCACCCAACAAGCTGCTCCGAAAACTCTGCTCGCGTTCTGACACAACACACCGGCCTGGGCATTTGCGCTTTTAAACCAGCCTGCCCGTGGCCCTCCTGGAGCCTGTTACCACTCCACCCGCCCCTGCCCCACCCCCACCCCCACCCCCACCCCCACCCCCCAACCCGCAACCCCCCCCCCACCCCACCCCCACCCCCACCCCCACCCCCACCCCCCTGCTCGATATCTGCAAGTCTGAGTCTCCTGCAAACTTTGAAATGACGCTCCATTAAACCCGACTCATTCTGACCTCTGTGGGAGAGGAGTGGTCCTCACCCTGGGCCCTTGCGGAACACCCAATGCACAGAGCAACCCCCCACCCACCATCCCCCCCCCCCACTCTGTTCAGAGAAACAGCCCATTTGCCACTGCTTTGTCCCTCAGCCAGTTTTGTACCTCCCCTCTATGACTTTCCAGCCTTGTTTTAACTACAGTCAAATTTTTTTGCCGAACTTGGGCTGTACAGATGCTGGAAGTCTGAACTCAAAGCTGCAAATGCTGGAAATACTCAGCCTGTGAGGCAGCACTTTGGGAGAGAGGGAGAGAGAGAGAGAGAGAGAGGGAGAGGGAGAGAGAGAGAGAGAGAGAGTGACAGAGAGAGAGAGAGTTTCGGGTCTGTGACCATTCGTCAGAACAAGGAAATAGTTTATTTCCTGACTGTCTCAGGTGAATTCAAATTCCCAAACAGCTAAGCTGGGGTCCAGAACTCTCGGAGTCTCCACTCTTATTCTGGACCTTGGACTTGACTGCTTCACTAACATAACCACTAGACAACAGGAGCCAGTTTGTGCTCGGTTTACCAGTGATAACCCAGGGGTGAATTCAATTAATAATTGCTCCCTCTACATCCTCCCTCCCTCCCCCACACTCTCTCCCACCTTCCTCCGCTATCTCTCCCTCCCCCTCTCCTCCACTCTACCCCTCTTTCCCTCCACTCCCTCCACTGTCTCTCCTTTCTCCCTCTTCCCCCGCCCTCTTCTCACTCTGTCTCCACCCCCTTCCTTCCTCTCTCCTTCTGCCCTCTCCTGCTCTCTCTCTGCCCCTCTTCTCTCTCACACCCTCTTTCCCCCTCCCTCTCTCTCTCTGTCTTCTCTCCCTCCTCCCTCTCTCCCTCCTCCCTGTCTCCCTCCGCCCTGTCTCCCTCCACCCTCCTCTCTCAATCCCTCACTCTCTCCTCCATCCTACCTCTCACCCTCTACCTTCTTTCCCTCACTCCCTGTCTCCCACCTCTCTCTTTTCTTCCTCCCTCTCCTCCTCCACCCTCTCACCCTCCACACATTTTCCCTCACTACCTCTCTCCATCCTCCCACTTTCTGTCCTCTCTTTCTTCCTCCACCATTTCTCCCTCTTTTTTCTCTCCCTCCACCCTCTTTCCCTCACTCCCTCCCTCGTTCCTCCCTCTCGCCCTCTATCTCTCTCACTCCCTCTTCTCTCTCTCTCCCTCCTCCCTCTCTCCCTCACTCCCACTCTCCCTCCACCCTCTCTTCCTCCACACTCTCTCCCCTCCTCTCTCTCTCTCACTCCTCCATCTCCCCATCCTCACTCTTTCCCTCCTCCCTCTCTCCTTCCTCCCTCTCTCCCTCTTTCCCTCCTCGGTCTCTCCCCACACCCCACACACCCTCACTCCCTCTCTCCCTCCACCCTCTTTCTCTCCCTCCCCCTCTCCCTCCTGCTCCCTCTCCCTCCTCCCTCTCCATGTCATAACTCACCTGTGGCGTAGGTCCCCTTGACAACCCTGGGCCTCGGGGTGAGGTGCATTACCAGCGGCTGACACTGCTTACCCGGTGGTGCTGTTGAGCCATGTAGAGCTGCCAGCCTCTGATTGGCCGGCAGCTTGCGGTGAGTCGGTCATCGCCCCCAAAACCCCAGGGTCCTTGATCGCGAGGAAAGGTCTGCCCGGTTACGTGCCTGATTGGAGTTCAATTCAGCGCCTGAAAAGAGGACCCACAGGCCTCTCGATGGCTGTCCAGTTGGCCGGCCAAACTCCCGGTACCTCCATTAGCTTCCCCCCACTCTGCCTCTACCCTATCCAAACCTTCAACCATCTCGATAGCCTCAGTGAGGTCACATCTAAGCCTCCTCTCGCTGTTCTAGGGAGAACAGCCCCAGCTCGCCCAACCTCTCCCTCACAGCCTCAGGGTCAGAGCTCCACCATTTTGGACATTGACGAGGAGGAAGTCGCTCGCTCTGTGGGTGGCGAATCTTTGGAATTTTCTACCCCGGAGAGTTGGGGATGCTCAAACGCTGGGCATACTCCAAACCGAACTTGGGAGACTTGCGGGCGTTGAGGGGTAGGGCGGGAGGGGGGGGGGGTGCGGAGTTGAGGTAAAAGATTGCCCATAGAACCATAGAAAAGTTACAGCGCAGAAGGAGGCCATTCGGCCCATCTTGTCCATGCCGGCCCAAGGACACCCAGGTGATCGCATTGAATGTGGGGAGGGGGAAAGCAGGCTCCAGGGGCTGAATGGCCTCACCTTCCTCCTGCTCCTCACATTCCTCCAACAGAAGTCCCGGATCTCTTGTGGAGGGGCGGGTATCAATGTAAACAGGTTGTTTGTAGGGCGCAACCACAGTCTCTTGCTCAACCTGCTCTGCTACTGTTCTGCATTCCTGTGAGGTTGAAACCAGGAGTCTGATCCTTCCTGATTCTCTGCACACACATGCACACACACGCACACATACACACATACACACACACGCACAGACACACACACGCACAAAAAGAGGAGATTCCATGACCTGCAGCATCCACCGACATCAAAAAGCCAACAGGGAGAGTTGGAGATTCATCGCGATTCACGCCCAGGGTTAACCAGGTAAAACATTCTGGCCACAGCTCAACTGGTCCAGTTTATTATTTTTTTGCATGCGATGCAGTGTTCAGGGACCCTCGCAGCATGGCAAGGGACCATTCAGCCCGTCACGCCTGTGCTGGCTCTTTGAACCAGCTCTCCAATTAGTCCCCTCCTCTTCTTCCCCCTCCCCTTCTTCCCCTCCTCCTCTTTTCTTCCTCTTCTTCTTCCCCCCGCCTCCTCTTTTCCCCCTCCTGCTCTTTCCCCCACATCCCTGCAAATTTTCCCCCTTCAAGTATTTATCCAAATTCCCCTTTGGAAAGTTCCTATTGAATCTGCTTCCACTGCCCTTTCAGGCATCGCCTTCCAGATCACAACAACTCGCTGTGTCAAAATAAATAATGTTTCACCTGGGCTCATGGATCTTAATGAATGATTGAATTAATTAGGCAATGCTTCAAGATGGGAACTTAGCCAGAGCTGTGTCTGCTGGGACTAGGGTTACCTCAGCTAGATGTTTCAAGACACGCAGAATTTGGAGAGAGAGACAGAGAGTGAGAGTGAGAGAGAGAGAGAGAGAGAGAGACAGGAAGTGAGAGAGAGACAGGGAGTGAGAGAGAGACAGAGGGAGAGAGAGAGGGAGAGACAGGAAGAGATAGAGAGAGGGAGAGAGTGAGGGAGAGAGAGGGAGAGAGAGAGAGAGAGAGACAGAGAGAGAGACAGAGAGAGAGAGACAGGGAGAGAGACAGAGAGAGAGAGACAGGCAGAGAGAGACAGGGAGAGAGTGAGAGAGAGACAGGGAGAGAGAGACAGAGAGTGAGAGAGAGACAGGGAGTGAGAGAGAGACAGAGGGAGAGAGAGAGGGAGAGACAGGGATAGAGAGAGACAGGGAGAAAGACAGAGAGAGAGACAGGCAGAGAGACAGAGAGAGAGAGAGACAGGGAGAGAGGGAGAGAGGCAGAGAGAGAGAGACAGGGAGAGACAGGGAGAGAGAGAGAGACAGAGAGAGAGAGAGACAGGGAGGGAGAGACAGACAGGGAGAGAGAGAGAGAGA
>NC_054495.1:5776151-5783651 GCF_017639515.1 Carcharodon carcharias | reverse complement strand
GGCCTGCAGCACAGAAACAGGCCACTCTGGCCCATGTCTGTGTTTATGCGCCACACAATCCTCCTCCCACCCTGAAAAGACATTAGAGAGTGGTCACCAAGGTTTGCAAAAGGGGAAGGTCAGCCTTGACCAACCCTCCTGAACTCTTTGAAGAAGTAGCAGCGAGGGTAGACCAGGGGATGGTGGTAGATGTAATATATCTGGGTTTTAAGGAAGGTCTTCTGTTAGTGGGCCTCATCTTCCATTAATGGGCCTCATGATTGGGATCAGGGAGCATGGAGACAGGGACAAAGAGAATGGATACGAAACAGGCAACAGAGAGGAAGGGATAAAGACAATTCCTCGGATTGGCAGGTGATGAGTTCCATAGGGATCGGTGTTGGGATCACTGTTGGCTGCAGTCCCATCTGTCCTCCTCTGTACTGCTGTCTGTGTATTTTCACGGACACCTCCCTCTTTAAGTTCAGTTTACCACTTACATCCTCATCACTTTGATTTTCCATGGTGCATCATCATTGGCTAATTTTTTAAACAGGATATAGTTCAGCCGCCCTCTAGCAATCATTATGTTAAATATTTCCACAGCTGTTTCCTCTCTGCTTTGCCTGGTTTTAATCTCCCAAGTTCCATTCGATGCCCCTCAGAATGAACCTATCTCCGGTCTATTGCCATGGCTCCTGTCTACTTTATATTTTCTCAATCAATATCCAGGCTTGAGCTGATAAATGACAAGTAACATTTGAGCCACACAACTTCTGGGCAATGACCACCTCCAACAGGGGAGAACCTAACCATCGGCCCTGACATTCAATGGGCCATCATCTCTTGCCCATCCCTAATTGCCCCTCGAGAAGGTGGTGATGAGCTGCCTTCTTGAACTGCTGCAGTCCATGTGGTGTAGGTACACCCACCGTGCTGTTAGGGAGGGAGTTCCAGGATTTTGACCCAGTGATAGTGAAGGAATGGCTGAAATATTTCCAAGTCAGGGTGGCCAATGGCTTGGAGGGGAACTTCCAGGTGGTGGTGTTCCCCATGTGTCTGCTGTACTTGTCCTTCTAATTGGTAGTAGTCATGGGTTTGGAAGGTGTTGTCTAAGGAGACTTGGTGAGTTCCTGCAGTGCATCTTGTAGATGGTACACACACTGCTGCTACTGTGTGTCGGTGGTGGAGGGAGTGAATGTTTGTGGATGGGGTGCCAATCAAGCGGGGCTGCTTTGTCCTGGATGGTGTCGAGCTTCTTGAGTGTTGTGGGAGCTGCACTCATCCAGGCAAGTGTCACACGCCTGACAGAGAGACAGGTAGACAAAGAGAGGCTGGCAGAGAGAGACTGATAGAGAGAGAGACAGACAGAGGAGAGAATGGGTGAGAGAGGCAGACAATCAGATGGACAGCAAGAGACTGACAGAGAAACAATGACTGAGAGAAAGAAAGGGTGAGGCAGGAAGACTGAGAGAGAGGTTGGCAGAGAGAGAGAGAGAGACAGAGAGAGATACTGATAGAGAATAACTGGGACAGACTGAAAGTGGAGAGTGGGCAAGAGACAGAGATAGAGAGACAGATGGACAGAAAGGTTGACAGAGACATAGAAAGAGAGAGAGAGAGGGAAACTGACAGAGAGATGTTGACAGAGAGAAAGAGAAAGGGTCTGATTTTGACCCATTCAAACCCATCCACTTAAATGGCGTTAAAATCGGGACAGAGAGAGAGAGAGAGAGACAGAGAGGAGCGATGGAGGGGGAGAGACAGGCTGATTGACAGGGCAGAACAAAAAAAGGAAGAGAAACAGAGGGAGAGGGAGATGGAGAGAGAGAGGCAGAGAGAGAGAGAGAGAGAAACAGGCAGAGAGAGAGACAGGGATGTGCAGAGTATTTCTTAAATGGTAAGAGATTCAAAAGTGTAGATGTACAAAGGGGCCTGGGTGTCCTTGTCTGTAAGTCACTAGAAGCTAACATGCAGGTGCAGCAGGTAATTGGGAAGGCTAATGGAATGTTAGCTTTTATCACAAGAGGATTTGAGTACAGCAGTAGTGAAGACTAGCGTCAATTGTACAGAACCTTGGTTAGACCACACCTGGAGGACTGTGTACAGCTCTGGCCCCCTTCCCCACAGACAGGATATTATTGCCGTCGAGGGAGTGCAACGAAGGTTCAACAAGCTTGTTCCCGGGATGGTGGGACTGTCCTATGAAGAGAGGTTGGGGAAACTGGGCCTGTATTCTCTAGAATTTCAAAATACTGAAAGGAAGAGACAGGGTAGATGCAGGTAAGATGTTCCCCTTGGCTGGGGAGCCTAGAACCAGGGGACACAAGTTCAAAATAAGGGGAAGCCACTTTGGACTGAGATGAGGAGAAACATCTTTACTCAGAGGGTGGTGAATCTTTGGTATTCTCTACCCCAGAGGAGGCCATTACTGTTGTAATATAGGAGACAGGGCAGCTGATATGTGCACAGCAAGATCCCGTGAAAAGCATTGAGATAATGGCCAGGTAACCTCCACTTTTGTGACAGGGGTTGAGGGATGAATGTTGGCCAGGATACCAGGGAGAACACCCGCTTGCATTACTTCGGAAAAACTCAGGACAAGAGTGGGGAATTAGGGAGGTCTGAAATGTGAATGAAACAGAGGGAGAGGGTGTGGGATAGGATATCAGACAGAAGGTGCACTGAAGGGGGATCAGCAGAAACCATGTCGAGTGGAGGTCTCTCTCACCGCTGAATTACAGTATCGAGGGTTTGATTCCCAATGGTGGGCCCATAATCCTGGGCAATATTCCTAGGACCAGCAGCGAGCGAGCACTTTCAGAGGGTCAGTACTGAGGGAGAGCTGCACTGTCCGAGGGTCAGTACTGAGGGAGTGCTGCACTTTCAGAGGGTCAGTACAGAGGGAGTGCTGCACTGTCGGAGGGTCAGTACTGAGGGAGCGCTGCACTGTCAGAGGGTCAGTACTGAGGGGGTGCTGCACTGTCAGAGAGTCAGTACTGAGGGTGTGCTGCACTGTCATTGGGTCAGTACTGAGGGAGTGCTGCACTTTCAGAGGGTCAGTACTGAGGGAGTGCTGCACTGTCGGAGGGTCAGTACTGAGGGAGTGCTGCACTGTCAGAGGGTCAATACTGAGGGAGCGCTGCACTGTTAGAGGGTCAGTACTGAGGGAGTGCTGCACTGTCAGAGGGTCAGTACTGAGGGAGTGCTGCACTGTCAGAGGGTCAGTACTGAGGGAGTGCTGCACTGTCGGAGAGTCAGTACTGAGGGAGTGCTGCACTGTCGGAGGGTCAGTACTGAGGGAGCACATTTCATATCCAATTTCATTGTTATGCCTGTGTAAAATAACAGGCATTATTTAATTGTAACTAAGTAATTGGGGGATTGTGCGCGATCTTTGGGAAAGTTGGCACAACCTTGGGGAGGGGGAGATAAGGAGAATTATTTTTATTTTGACACAGCGAGTTGTTGTGATCTGGAAGGCGCTGCCTGAAAGGACAGTGGAAGCAGATTCAATAGGAACTTTCAAAAGGGGGGAATTGGATAAATACTTGAAGGGAGAAAATTTGCAGGGATGTGGGGGAAAGAGCAGGGGGTGGGGGGGAGAGTAGGGACTAATTCAGTAGATCTTTCAAAGGGCTAGCACAGGCACGACGGGCTGAACGGCCTCCTCCTGCGCATGAATTTCAAGCATCGGTCATTCCTGCTCAGCCTGAGCTGATTAACGGGGGTTCTGCCTCTCTATCCCCCCACCTCTGTCTCCCCCCCTCCACAGCTCCCTCCTTGTTCCCTGGCTCTGGAGCAGCGCCGGTAACCATCACGGTGGGAAGCAATCCCGTGCGGACTGGAGTGGGCTGGGATACGACCCTGTCGGTGGCTAACGCCTCCGCACTGTACTCCGTGGAGTGGGAGGACCCGACCAGGAGCAACATCCTCAGGCTGCTGGAAGGGCGACTGATCGTTAAACCGGGGACGGTGTACGCGGACAGAGTCAAACTGCAGCCGAATAGCTCGCTCACCATCCTCTCCACCCTTCAGGCTGATGAGGGGAACTACACAGTGACCATGGACCCTCCAGCTGGGGAGGGGCTGACGGCTAACAGCGTAGTCCTGGCCCTGGAGGTTTACGGTAAGCTGGAGCGCTCGGGACCCTCGGTGTTAATCCGACCCATCCCCCACCCCGCCCTTCCCCCCAAGCACTTCGAGCTCCCTGCCCCCTTGCCTGTGAGTCGGGGGGGGTCAAGGCTTGGAGACCCCCCACACCACACAGACTCCACACAGAGAACAGTCAGCCGACAATCGCCAGTTCCTGTACCGAGGGAGCGCTGCACTGACAGAGGGTCAGTACGGAAAGAGTGCTGCACTGGTGGATGGTCAGTACTGAGGGAGTGCTGCACTGTCAGAGGGTCAGTACTGAGGGAGAGCTGCACTGTCAGAGGGTCAGTACTGAAGGAGCGCTGTACTGTCAGAGGGTCAGTACTGAGGGAGCGCTGTACTGCCAGAGGGTAGTACTGAGGGAGTTGTGCACTGTCAGAGGGTCAGTACTGAGGGAGTGCCTCACTGTCGGAGGGTCAGTACTGAGGGAGCGCCGCACTGTCGGAGGGTTAGTGATGAGGGAGTGCTGCACTCTCAGCGGGTCAGTACTAAGGGATTGCTGCACTGTCAGAAAGTCAGTACTGAGGGAGTGCGGCACTGTCGGAGGGTCAGTACTGAAGGAGTGCCGCACTGTCGGAGAGTCAGTGTTGAGGGAGCGCCGCAGTGTCGGAGTGTTAGTGCTGTGGGAGCGCTGCACTGTCAGAGGGTCAGTACTGAGAGAGTGCTGCGCTGTCAGAGCGTCAGTAAGGATGGAGTGCTGCACTGTCAGAGGGTCAGAACAGAGGGAGTGCTGCGCTGTCAGAGGGTCAGTACTGAGGGAGTTCTGCAATGTCAGAGGGTCACTACTGAGGGAGTGCTGCACTGTCAGAGGGTCAGTACTGAGGGAGCGCTGTATTGTCAGAGGGTCAGTACTGAGGTAGTGCTGCACAGTCGGAGGGTCAGTACTGAAGGAGCGCTCCACTGTCAGAGGCTCAGTACTGAGGGAGTGCTGCACTGTCAGAGGGTCAGTACTGAGGTAGCGCTGCACTGTCAGAGGGTGAGTACTGAGGGAGAGCTGCACTGTCAGAGGGTCAGTACTGAGGGAGCGCTGTACTGTCAGAGGGTTAGTACTGAGGGAGCGCTGTACTGTCAGAGGGTCAGTACTGAGGGAGTTCTGCACTGTCAGAGGGTCAGTACTGAGGGAGTGCTGCACTGTCGGAGGGTCAGTACTGAGGGAGCGCTGTACTGCCAGAGGGTCAGTACTAAGGGAGTTCTGCACTGTCAGAGGGTCAGTACAAAGGGAGTGCTGCACTGTCGGAGGGTCAGTACTGATGGAGCGCTGCAAGGTCAGAGGGTCAGTACTGAGGGAGTGCTGCACTGTCAGAGGGTCAGTACTGAAGGAGTGATGTGCTGTCAGAGGGTCAGGACTGAGGGAGTGCTGCACTGTCAGAGGGTCAATACTGAGAGAATGCTGCACTGTCAGAGGGTCAGTACTGAGGGAGCGCTGTACTGTCAGAGGGTCAGTACTGAGGGAGTTCTGCACTGTCACAGGGTCAGTACTGACAGAATGTTGCACTGTCGGAGGGTCAGTACTGAAGGAGTGCTGCACTGTCGGAGGGTCAGTACTGAAGGAGTGCTGCACTGTCAGAGTGTCAGTACTGAGGGAGTGCTGCACTGTCAGAGGGTCAGTACTGAGGCAGTGCTGCACTGTCAGAGGGTCAGTACTGAGGGAGAGCTGCACTGTCAGAGGGTCAGTACTGAGGGAGTTCTGCACTGTCACAGGGTCAGTACTGACAGAATGTTGCACTGTCGGAGGGTCAGTACTGAAGGAGTGCTGCACTGTCGGAGGGTCAGTACTGAGGGAGTGCTGCACTGTCAGAGTGTCAGTACTGAGGGAGTGCTGCACTGTCAGAGGGTCAGTACTGAGGCAGTGCTGCGCTGTCAGAGGGTCAGTACTGAGGGAGAGCTGCACTGTCAGAGGGTCAGTACTGAGAGGGTGCTGCACTGTCAGTGTGTCAGTACTGAGGCAGTGCCGCGCTGTCAGAGAGTCAGTACTGAGGGAGTGCTGCACTGTCAGAGGGTCAGCACTGAGGGAGTGCTGCACTGTCAGAGGGTCAGTACTGAGGGAGTGCTGCACTGGCGGATGGTCAGTACTGAGGGAGTGCTGCACTGTCAGAGTCAGTACTGAGGGAGTGCTGCACTGTCAGAGTGTCAGTACTGAGGGAGAGCTGCACTGTCAGAGGGTCAGTACTGAGGGAGCGCTGCACTGTCAGAGGGTCAGTACTGAGTGAGTGTGGCATTGTCAGAGGGTCAGTACTGAGGGAGTGCTGCACTGTCAGAGGATCAGTACTGAGGGAGTGCTGTGCTGTCAGAGGGTCAGTACTGAGGGTGTGCTGTGCTGTCAGAGGGTCAGTACTGAGGGAGTGCGGTGCTGTCAGATGGTCAGTACTGAGGGAGCGCTGTACTGCCAGAGGGTCAGTACTAAGGGAGTGCTGCACTGTCGGAGGGTCAGTACTGAGGGAGTGCTGCACTGTCAGATGGTCAGTACCGAGGGAGTGCGGCACTGTCGGAGGGTCAGTACTGAAGGAGTGCCGCACTGTCGGAGGGTCAGTGTTGAGGGAGCGCCGCAGTGTCAGAGTGTTAGTGCTGTGGGAGCGCTGCACTGTCAGAGGGTCAGTACTGAGGGAGTGCTGCACTGTCAGAGGGTCAGCACTGAGGGAGTGCTGCACTGTCAGAGGGTCAGTACTGAGGGAGTGCTGCACTGGCGGATGGTCAGTACTGAGGGAGTGCTGCACTGTCAGAGTCAGTACTGAGGGAGTGCTGCACTGTCAGAGTGTCAGTACTGAGGGAGAGCTGCACTGTCAGAGGGTCAGTACTGAGGGAGCGCTGCACTGTCAGAGGGTCAGTACTGAGTGAGTGTGGCATTGTCAGAGGGTCAGTACTGAGGGAGTGCTGCACTGTCAGAGGGTCAGTACTGAGGGAGTGCTGTGCTGTCAGAGGGTCAGTACTGAGGGAGTGCTGTGCTGTCAGAGGGTCAGTACTGAGGGAGTGCTGTGCTGTCAGATGGTCAGTACTGAGGGAGCGCTGTACTGCCAGAGGGTCAGTACTAAGGGAGTGCTGCACTGTCGGAGGGTCAGTACTGAGGGAGTGCTGCACTGTCAGAGGGTCAGTACCGAGGGAGTGCGGCACTGTCGGAGGGTCAGTACTGAAGGAGTGCCGCACTGTCGGAGGGTCAGTGTTGAGGGAGCGCCGCAGTGTCAGAGTGTTAGTGCTGTGGGAGCGCTGCACTGTCAGAGGGTCAGTACTGAGAGAGTGCTGCGCTGTCAGAGCGTCAGTACTGATGGAGTGCTGCACTGTCAGAGGGTCAGAACAGAGGGAGTGCTGCGCTGTCAGAGGGTCAGTACTGAGGGAGTTCTGCCATGTCAGAGGGTCACTACTGAAGGAGTG
>NC_054495.1:5746151-5748651 GCF_017639515.1 Carcharodon carcharias | reverse complement strand
ACACTCACACTCACACACACATACATACACTCTCTCTCTCACACACACATACATACACTCTCTCTCTCACACACACATACACACACACTCATTCATACACACATACAAGCACTCTCTTTCACACACACGTACACACACGCTCACACACACACTCACACGCACATACATACACTCTCTCTCACACACATACACACACACTCATGCTCACACACACAAACATACACTCTCTCTCACACACACACTCAAACTCACACACCCATGCACATATGCTCTTGCACACACACACATTCACACACATACACCCACGCATATATACACACACCCATGCACACACACAAACATGTACACACGCCACTCTCAGATGCACACTTACACAGGCACAAATTCACAAACACTCATTCAAACTCCCAGGCACACACGCTCACTTACGAAGACTCATACTCGTACTCATACTAACATACACACAGACTCACGCTCACACACTCACTCACACAGCCTCACACGCAGATTCTTACTCATACTCACACAGACACACACACAGACACACACACATACACACTCGCACTCACACAGACATCCATGCACAATCACACTCGTACTCACAGACACACACACAGATTCACATTCGCACTCACACAGACATGCACACAGTCTCTCTCACACACACACACAGACCCACATTCACAATCACACAGACACACACAGACACATGCTCACACTCAAACACACAGACTCCCACTCCCACAGACGCACACACAGACTCACAATCACACTCACACATTCACACACAGGCTCACACTCACACTCACACAGACACACACACAGTCACACCTGCACTCACACAGACACACGCACGGTCACACCCACACTCACACAGACACACACAGGCTCACACTCACACTCACACAGACATACACAGTCACACCTGCACTCATACAGACATACACGCACTCGCACCCGCACTCACACAGACATACACAGTCACACCCGCACTCACACAGACACACACAGTCACACCCGCACTCACACAGACACACACGCACTCGCACCCGCACTCACACAGACACACACAGTCACACAATCACACGCTCACACACACACAGACAGCCACACTTGTACACACACGTTCGTGAACCTCATGGTGAGATATTTGGGGTGGGGGGGGGGCTAAAAGTTCAGTCAAAATGACGGTTGTGTGAATCTTTGTTGCTGAACACCGATGCGAGTTTAAGCGTATCTCTTTCCAAATGCAGATGGTCCAGAGACAGCAGCAATCCGGAGAGATTTCCAGTCAGACTGTGTAGTCCCTGATCAAGTCGTGGGGGGCAGCAGTGGAAGCTTATCCTGTGAGACCACCTCGGTTCCAATTGCAGTGTTCACGTGGTTGCTCAACGGGCAGCCTCTGCGTTCAGGGAGCACCATCCCCTTCAACAGCACAGGGGCCGGCAACACTGGCAATTATACCTGCATCGCCAGGAACATCAAAACTGCCAATCAGATCTCAACATCCACTCAACTCAACATCGTCAGTACGTGCAGCTTAAAGTAACACATTCATCTGCACCGTGTTCCCCCAACTGCCCAGTATCTGTTATCCTATAAACTCCCCGAACCCCTCGATTAGATTCCAGTCTGTAACTCACTCCCGGGTATCTGTTATTCTATATATAAACCCCCTGAACCCCTCGATTAGATTCCAGTCTGTAACTCACTCCCGGGTATCTGTTATTCTATATATAAACCACACCGAACCCCTCGATTAGATTCCAGTCTGTAACTCACTCCCAGGTATCTGTTATTCTATATATAACCCCCCCAAACCCCTCGATTAGATTCCAGTCTGTAACTCACTCCCGGGTATCTGTTATTCTATATATAAACCACCCGAACCCCTCGATTAGATTCCAGTCTGTAACTCGCTCCCGGGTATCTGTTATTCTATATATAAACCAGCCCAAACCCCTCGATTAGATTCCAGTCTGTAACTCACTCCCGGTAACTGTTATCATATATGTAAATATCCTGAAACACTCTATTAGATTCCAAATCTTAAGTCACTCCTGGAAGGGGCTGAGTGGCCTCCATCTGTTCCTGTGTAACATGCTCGAGGACCTGCGTACCCTCCTCCTCTTCTTGTGTAACAGGTTTGAGGAGCTGAACAGCGTCCTCTTTTCCTGTGTAATAGGATTGAGGGGCTGAATGGCCTCCTCCCATTCCTGTGGGAGGCGGATGTGAGAGAACCAGATGGGGGAGCTGGAGAGAAGCTGTGACAGGGAAAATGACAGTGAAAGGACTGTGAGAATGTGTGTGTGTGTGATTGTGTGTGTGATTGTGTGTGTGTGATTGTGTGTAATTGTGTGTGTGTGATTGTGTGTGTGTGATTGTGTGTGATTGTGTGTGTGTGATTGTGTGTGCGTGTGATTGCATGTGTGCATGTGCGGGTGTGTGTGTGCCTGTGTGTGTGTGCCTGTGTGTGCATGTGCCTGTGTGTGCGTGTGCC
>NC_054495.1:5646151-5741151 GCF_017639515.1 Carcharodon carcharias | reverse complement strand
GGCACTGGTCGGCGCTGTCCAGCTGTTTCAGACACTGGTCGGTGCTGCCCAGCTGTTTCAGGCAATGGTCAGTGCTGCCCAGCTGTTTCAGGCACTAGTCAGTGCTGCCCAGCTGTTTCAGGCACTGGTCAGTGCTGCCCAGCTGTTTCAGGCACTGGTCAGTGCTGCCCAGCTGTTTCAGGCACTGGGCAGTGCTACCCAGCTGTTTCAGGCACTGACCAGTGCTGCCCAGCTGTTTCAGACACTGGTCAGCGCTGTCCAGCTGTTTCAGACACTGGTCAGCGCTGTCCAGCTGTTTCAGACACTGGTCAGCGCTGTCCAGCTGTTTCAGGCACTGGTCAGCGCTGTCCAGCTGTTTCAGACACTGGTCAGCACTGCCCAGCTGTTTCAGGCACTGGGCAGTGCTGCCCAGCTGTTTCAGGCACTGGTCACTGCTGCCCAGCTGTTTCAGGCACTGGTCAGTGCTGCCCAGCTGTTTCAGACACTGGTCAGTGCTGTCCAGCTATTCCAATCACCGGGCAATGTCGTGCAGTTGTTTCAGGCACTGGTCAGCGCTCTCCAGCTGTTTCAGACACTGGTCAGTGCTGCCCAGCTGTTTCAGGTGCTGGGCAGTGCTGCCCAGCTGTTTCAGGCGCTGGGCAGTGCTACCCAGCTGTTTCAGACACTGGTCAGTGCTGCCCAGCTGTTCCAGGTGCTGATCAGTGCTGCCCTGCTGTTTCAGGCACTGGTTGGTGCTGTCCAGCTGTTTCAGGCGCTGGGCAGTGCTGCCCAGCTGTTTCAGACACTGGTCAGTGCTGCCCAGCTGTTTCAGGCACTGGTCAGTGCTGCCCAGCTGTTTCAGGCACTGGTCAGTGCTAACCAGCTGTTTCAGGCACTGGTCAGTGCTGCACAGCTGTTTCAGGCACTGGTCAGCGCTGTCCAGTTGTTTCAGGCACTGGTCAGTGCTGCCCAGCTGTTTCAGGCACTGGTCGGTGCTGCCCAGCTGTTCCAGGTGCTGATCAGTGCTGCCCTGCTGTTTCAGGCACTGGTTGGTGCTGTCCAGCTGTTTCAGGCGCTGGTCACTGCTGCCCAGCTGTTTCAGACACTGGTCAGCGCTAACCAGCTGTTTCAGGCACTGGTCAGTGCTAACCAGCTGTTTCAGGCACTGGTCAGTGCTGTCCAGCTGTTTCAGGCACTGGTCAGTGCTGCCCAGCTGTTTCAGACTGGTCAGTGCTGTCCAGCTATTCCAATCACCGGGCAATGTCGTGCAGTTGTTTCAGGCACTGGTCAGCGCTCTCCAGCTGTTTCAGACACTGGTCAGTGCTGTCCAGCTGTTTCAGACACTGTTCCATGCTGCCCAGCTGTTTCAGGCAATGGTCAGCGCTGTCCAGCTGTTTCAGACACTGTTCCGTGCTGCTCAGCTGTTTCAGGCACTGGTCAGCGCTGTCCAGCTGTTTCAGACACTGGTCAGCACTGCCCAGCTGTTTCAGGCACTGGGCAGTGCTGCCCAGCTGTTTCAGGCACTGGTCACTGCTGCCCAGCTGTTTCAGGCACTGGTCAGTGCTGCCCAGCTGTTTCAGACACTGGTCAGCACTGCCCAGCTGTTTCAGGCACTGGGCAGTGCTGCCCAGCTGTTTCAGGCAATGGTCACTGCTGCCCAGCTGTTTCAGGCACTGGTCAGCGCTGTCCAGCTGTTTCAGACACTGGTCAGCACTGCCCAGCTGTTTCAGGCACTGGGCAGTGCTGCCCAGCTGTTTCAGGCACTGGTCACTGCTGCCCAGCTGTTTCAGGCACTGGTCAGTGCTGCCCAGCTGTTTCAGACACTGGTCAGCACTGCCCAGCTGTTTCAGGCACTGGGCAGTGCTGCCCAGCTGTTTCAGGCACTGGTCACTGCTGCCCAGCTGTTTCAGGCACTGGTCAGTGCTGCCCAGCTGTTTCAGACACTGGTCGGTGCTGCCCAGCTGTTTCAGGCAATGGTCACTGCTGCCCAGCTGTTTCAGGCACTGGTCAGCGCTGCCCAGCTGTTTCAGACACTGGTCAGCACTGCCCAGCTGTTTCAGGCACTGGGCAGTGCTGCCCAGCTGTTTCAGGCAATGGTCACTGCTGCCCAGCTGTTTCAGGCACTGGTCAGTGCTGCCCAGCTGTTTCAGGCACTGGTCACTGCTGCCCAGCTGTTTCAGGCACTGGTCAGTGCTGCCCAGCTGTTTCAGGCACTGGTCAGTGCTAACCAGCTGTTTCAGGCACTGGGCAGTGCTGCCCAGCTGTTTCAGGCACTGGTCACTGCTGCCCAGCTGTTTCAGGCACTGGTCAGTGCTAACCAGCTGTTTCAGGCACTGGTCACTGCTGCCCAGCTGTTTCAGGCACTGGTCACTGCTGCCCAGCTGTTCCAGGCACTGGTCACTGCTGCCCAGCTGTTTCAGGCACTGGTCAGTGCTGCCCAGCTGTTTCAGACACTGGTCAGTGCTGTCCAGCTGTTTCAGACACTGTTCCATGCTGCCCAGCTGTTTCAGACACTGTTCCGTGCTGCCCAGCTGTTTCAGACACTGGTCGGTGCTGCCCAGCTGTTTCAGACACTGTTCCGTGCTGCCCAGCTGTTTCAGACACTGTTCCGTGCTGCCCAGCTGTTTCAGGCACTGGTCAGCACTGCCCAGCTGTTTCAGACACTGTTCCGTGCTGCCCAGCTGTTTCAGACACTGGTCAGTGCTGCCCAGCTGTTTCAGGCAATGGTCACTGCTGCCCAGCTGTTTCAGGCACTGGTCAGCGCTGCCCAGCTGTTTCAGACACTGTTCCGTGCTGCCCAGCTGTTTCAGGCACTGGTCAGTGCTGTCCAGCTGTTTCAGGCAATGGTCACTGCTGCCCAGCTGTTTCAGACACGGGTTACTCCAGTGCAGCTGTGCCCGGGACTGTGCACTCCTGGCCAGCTGTTTCAGGCAATGGTCAGTGCTGCCCAGCTGTTTCAGACACGGGTTACTCCAGTGCAGCTGTGCCCGGGACTGTGCACTCCTGCCCAGCTGTTTCAGGCAATGGTCAGTGCTGCCCAGCTGTTTCAGGCACTGGTCAGTGCTAACCAGCTGTTTCAGACACTGGTCAGCACTGCCCAGCTGTTTCAGGCACTGGTCAGTGCTGCCCAGCTGTTTCAGACACTGGTCAGCACTGCCCGCTGTTTCAGGCACTGGTCAGTGCTGCCCAGCTGTTCCAGACACTGTTCCGTGCTGCCCAGCTGTTCCAGACACTGTTCCGTGCTGCCCAGCTGTTCCAGACACTGTTCCGTGCTGCCCAGCTGTTTCAGGCACTGGTCACTGCTGCCCAGCTGTTTCAGACACTGTTCCATGCTGCCCAGCTGTTTCAGGCACTGGTCAGCGCTGCCCAGCTGTTTCAGACACTGTTCCGTGCTGCCCAGCTGTTTCAGGCACTGGTCAGCGCTGCCCAGCTGTTTCAGACACTGTTCCGTGCTGCCCAGCTGTTCCAGGCACTGTTCCGTGCTGCCCAGCTGTTTCAGGCACGGGTTACTCCAGTGCAGCTGTGCCCGGGACTGTGCACTCCTGGCCAGCTGTTTCCACATCAGTTTGACTCGGTAGGGATGAGGCTCCACACTTGTGCATGACCAGAGAGGATGTTTGGCAGTAAGTCTCATCAATGAGATCCAAATCCACGGAGTGGACCGGCCCTAATTTTTTCAGGCGATTTGGGTACCGCAACCTTGTGGCGTCCCACATCTGTCAATGCTGAGCCACCCAGCGAGGTAACGGGTGCAGTGAATCTTTTGTATTGAACCTGGGATAGCCACTCCCTGATTTCCGCATTTAACCTCTGGAAGTTGCTGACTGACTTGTTCTTGAACACTGGTGAGCTCTGATAGCGGCTGATTCCCTGCCGCGGAACCCATCCTGCATCTCTGATGACAAACCCTTCTGTCTCTGCAGGTGCTTCCATGGATAAGCAAGTATCCGAAGATTAATCATGGTATCTCACCCACTCCGATCTACAGCCCCGATCAAGTATACTCGTACAGCAACTATCCGGTAATTATCCCCAGAAGCAAAGTAACCCAACAAGGTTGGTGGAATGTCAGCCTTTTAGCTCTGAGGGTTGGAGTATAAAGGGAGAGAGGATGTTTTGCTCCAGACAGTAGAGTGAGAACCTTGTTGAAAAGAGACACCTGTGGCCCAAACCTTTGGTCGTGCACTCCTCAGGACAAATGCAAGAATACCAACTTTCAAAGCATCACTGCAATTTATACTGTGGGTGCTGACTGGTTGGCGAGCTGACTTTGACTGGCCTTCGAGGCGTTGGCATGCAGGAACCAATCGGCACTCTTTCCTCCTCTAGTCTAAATTGTTGTGGTTGTCGGAAGTTTAGCTATTCTTGCATTTGTCCTGTTGAATAGAAGGTGAAAAACTTTGGCAACATGCCCTCTCTTTTCAGCAGCGTTCACCAGAACATTACCAGGGCTCCAAGAGACCATAAGACCATAAGATGTAGGAGCAGAAGTAGGCCATTCAGCCCATTGAGTCTGCTTTGCCATTTAATGAGATCATGGCTGATCTGATAATCCTCAACTCCACTTTCCTGCCTTTTCCCCATAACCCTTGATTCCCTTACTGATTAAAAATCTGTCTATCTCAGCCTTGAATATACTTACTGACCCAGCCTCTACAGCCTCTGCGATAAAGAATTCCACAGATTAACTACCCTCTGAGAGAAGAAATTCCTCCTCATCTCTGTTTTAAATGGGTGACCCCTTACTCTGAGGTTATGCCCTCTGGTCCTAGACTCTCCCACAAGGGGAAACAACCTCTCAGCATCTACCCTGTCAAGCCCCCTAAGAATCTTATATGCTTCAATAAGGTCGACTTTCATTCTTCTAAATTCCAATGAGTACAGGCCCAACCTACTCAACCTCTTCTCATAAGACAACCGCCTTCATCCCAGGGATCAGCCGAGTGAACCTGTGCCTGTAATGCGAGAAAATTGTATTGGTTTGTGATTTGAATACAATTTTAATTCAACCTTTACCCTTCCTTTAATATCCTGTCCCCTGTTACCTGCTCAATTTGTTTGTCTAATGTTGTTGCAACATTAATGCCCCATGTTTGCACATTTTTAACCTTGGGCTGACAAGTGGCAAGTAACATTCATGCCACACAAGTGCCAGGCAATGACCATCTCCAACGAGAAAGAATCTAACCATCTTCCCTTGACATTCAATGGCATTACCATCACTGAAACCCCCACTATCAACATCCTGGGGGGGTTACCATTGACCAGAAACTGAATTAGACCAGCCAGATAAATACTGTGGCTACAGAGGCTGGGAATTCTGCAGTGAGTAACTCACCTCCTGACTCCCCAAAGCCTGTCCACCATCTACAAGGCACAAGTCAGGAGTGTAATGGAATACTCCCCACTTGCCTGGGTGAGTGCAGCTCCCACAACACTCAAGAAGCTCGACACCATCCAGGACAAAGCAGCCCCACTTGATTGGCACCACATCCACAAAATTCACTCCCTCCACCACCGACGCACAGTAGCAGCAGTGTGTGTACCATCTACAAGATGGACTGCAGGAATTCACCAAGGGTCCTTAGACAGCACCTTCCAAACCCACAACCACCACCTTCTAGAAGGACAAGGGCAGCAGACACATGGAAACACCACCAACTGGAAGTTCCCCTCCAAGTCACTCACCATCCTGATTTGGAAATACATCGGCCGTTCCTTCACTGTCGCTGAATCAAAATCCTGGAACTCCCTCCCTAACCTACACCACAGGGACTGCAGCGGTTCATGAAGGCAGCTCACCACCACCTTCTCAAGGGGCAATTAGGGATGGGCAATAAATGCTGGACCAGCCAGCGAAGCCCACATCCCATGAATTAGTAAATGAAGACCTGATTATTTGGTCTTTATATAATTTTTTTCTGATCTAATTTATACTGCAATATAGCCTTTAGGTGGCAAATGTGTTTTTTAAATAAATTATTATTAATAAAATCAGGCCTTTCAGTCGACGATTAAAGCAAAATACTGCGGATGCTGGAAATCTGAAATAAAATCAGGAAATACTGGGAAAAAAACGCAGCAGGTCTGACAGCATCTGTGGAGAGAGAAACAGAGTTAACGTTTCGAGTCTGTATGACTCTTCTCCAGGGCTAAAGGGAAGTTGGAATGTGATGGGATTGATACTGTTTAAGGGGGGATGGAGCAGGTGAAGCAAGGTGAAGGTCATGGATAGGTGGGGCCTAGGGAGAGATTAAGAACAGTGTCATGGATACAGGACAAAGGGGGTGTCAATGGTTGTGTTAAAGACTAAAGAAGGTGCTAATAGCAGCATAAAGATAGGATAGGAGAATGTGTTAATAGCGGGACAAGGGTCAGCGCTCGACAGAGAAACGAGTGACGGACGGCCCTGTGGTGGAGGTCGGGGGAGACGGAGTTTCCATGGCAAATTTGTCAATCTCTCCTCAGCTCCCACCAACCCCTGACCTTCAACCTTGCTGCTCCGCAACACTCCCTCCCTCTCTTCAACAGCGTAAAAACCCATCCCGTTTCTCCTTCTGGAAATGTCGACTCTGTTTCTCTCTCTCTCTCTGTCTGCAGGTGACGCCGGGGCTGCTGAGTTTTTCCCAGCATTCTCCTGGGTCTGGTTTCAGTGGGGACGAGTTGGAAAGGCCTCTTGGCTCACAAGGGAACTCAAATGGCTGGACAAGCTCGGGGTGGGCGGGGTGCTGAATGCCTCCTATGGCTTCCAAACCGCGGAGCGCCACGGGATGATTGGGCTGAGTCGGTGAGGCCGTGGGCAATCTCGCTAACCTTCTCCCCGTTTTTCTCTACCCTCCCACCCCCTCCCCTCCTCCCCCCACCCCACCCCCCCTCCCCCCAAACCCCCGCCGGATGCCCGGACCCACGCAGCCCTCCAACGGATCGATGGTCGCTTCCACGATGGACGGGGGAGTCAGCGTCTACTCACTGCAGACGGACCGCAGCGGTCGATTGTCCACTTTGGTGTGACGGGGGGGGCCTGGAATGACCCCCCCCGGAGGTGGTTGGGGGGTGGGAGTGGGGGCGGGGAGGGTAGGGGAGGGGTGGAGGGGAGGCGAGGGGTAGGTGGGGGTGGGTGGGTGGGGGGGGGCGGGGTGAGCGGCTGTGGAAGCGCTTTCCGAGCAAGGCAGCCAACTCCCTCGCCAGCGAGCGCTGGTCCCCCTGGTGTTGTCCCGGGGGAAGGACCCCCCCCCTACCGTCTCTTCGCTTCGACGCTCCTGGAGTCTCGAGCCCCTCCCCCACAACTCCATTCGGACGCTGAGGGAGACCTGGCACTCTGATGAGCCACCCGCCCCCACCATCGCCATGTTACCCGAGCGGGTTGGCATTGCACGGCAGCCATCTTGGTGGGGGGGGGGGGCAGGGCAGTGGGGGGGGTGGGGGGGGGAGGGTTGGGGGGAGGGTACTCCTACCTTTGGCCGTTGACGCACAAAACGGGTAACATTAGACCGACAGCCTGGGGGACCCCTCGAGGTCCGGACCGTCTACGCGATCGCCCGTGAGGATTCGTCACCTCCGTGTGCGAGGCGACACGTGAGGGCAAGAGGGACAGGGAGAGGCAACTCCGGCTCAAAGCCCAGCTCTAAAGAGCGTGCGGAGAACAGAGGAGGCCCGGAGTATGCGTGTGTGCCGCTCTTTGAAGGATCGAACGAGGGCAGACGGGACCTTGGGTTTCCTAAACAGAGGGGTGGGGGTGCTGAGCAGTAAAAGCGGAAAAGTCGCACTGAATATTTGTGAAGCCCTGTTTAGGTCACAACTAGAGTACTGTGTCCAGTTCTGGCCGCCACACTTTCGGGAGGACGCGAGGCTCCTTGAGAGGGTGCGGAGGAGGTTGACCAGACTGGTCCCAGGGATGGGGGATCGTAGCTACGAGGTTGGGTTGGAGGAGCTGGGATTGTTCACCCTGGAGCGAAGGAGATCGAGGGGAGATGCGATAGAGGAGGACACGATGGTGACAGGTTTCAGTAAGGTGGAGGAGGAAAATCTCTTCCTGTGAGAGGATTGGTGGGGGAGGGGCCACAGCTTTAAGGTGTTGGGCAAGAGATGTGGGGGTGTGGAATGTGAGCAGAAATATTTTTACACAGCGAGAGGTAATGAGCTGGAACTCACCACGACAGAGGGCGGTGGAAGCAGAGACGGTGAACGGTTTGTAAAGGAAGCCGGATGGGGGACTCGAGGGGAGTGGGGACCTCAGGGCTACGAGGAGAGAGAGCCGGGGGTGGGGGGGGGGGTGGTGGGGGGAGCAAGACGACGGACTGGGGCCAGAGAGTGGGCTCGATGGGCCGAATGGCCTTGTGTGCGTCACGTTGACCCGTTAATCAACCCGGTGAGATTGAGAAAGCTCCAGAGGTTCTTCTGAGGGTCAAAGATGACATTTGGAAAGTTAGTTAAAGTTTGCTTGTACTTCACAGTAACTCGCGGACTGTTCAATATGTATTTTTTTTAGATGCTATTTTAAAGTTCAGCTTGAAATCAGATTGTTAACAATGTATGTCTTTACGATGCTCATCGTTTGTGAAAGAACAAAATTTCCCTTTTGGATTAACCTGCAGCAGTGAAGCTCTCTTAACTACAGCAACGCTGGGGTCATCACTGTCGAATTGCACAGGTACAGGGGAGAAACTGAACTGGACTGGCCCTGTCAACACTGTGGCTACAAGAGCAGGTCAGAGACTGGGAATCCTGCTGCCAGTAACTCGCCCCCTGACTCCCCAAAGCCTGTCCACCACCGACAAGGCACAAGTCAGGAGTGTGATGGAATGCTCCCCACTTGCCTGGATGAGTCCAACAACAGTATATCCAGTGTACAGACACACAGCGCCAGGCCCGTTGAGCGCCTGTTCACAAGTATTGAAGATCGGTTTCTAGTTCCCTCCTGCAGTAATGACCTCGCACAGCAGAGGGGAGTGTTGCCCACTTAACGTGGCATTAAAAGTGAGCCAGTGTCGAAGATATTGACCGGGATCATCCCAGGGACAAGGGGAAGCTGGGGATTGTTCTCCTTGGAGCAGAGAAGGTTAAGGGGGAGATTGAATCGAGGCGTTCAGAATCGTGAGGGGTTTGGATAGAGTCAATAAGGAGAAACTGTTTCCAGCGGCAGGAGGGTGGGTAACCAGAGGGACTCCGATTGAAGAGAATTGGGAAAAGACCCAGAGGGGGAGATGAGGAGAATTTTATTTTGACACAGCGAGTTGTTGTGATCTGGAAGGCGCTGCCTGAAAGGGCGGTGGAAGCAGATTCAACAGGAACTTGCAAAAGGAGGGGATTTGGATAAATACTTGAAGGGGTAAATTCGCAGTGTGATGGGGGGAAGAGCAGAGGGGAGAGTGGGGACTAATTGGAAAGATCTATCAAAGAGCCATCACAGGCACGATGGGCCGAATGGCCTCCTCCTGCGATTGATTCTGTTACTTTCGGGATGGGATGCCACCGATTCCAAAATGATTGCCGGTCGGTTTGATGTCAGAGGGTCACGGGGATGTTGAGAGCACAGGCCGCCTTTTGGCCCATCGAATCAATACTGGCCCTCTGCCCGGGGATTAGGCTGCTGCATTGCCCAGCCCTATTCCTGGGCCCGGATGCTGTTTTCCCTGAGGGTGGCCAGCCGGTTTCACTCGTTTGAACTCATTCATCCTCAACGCTTCCATAAAGCTGAGAGAGGTATGTGCCCACCGAAGCTCAGAGGGTCAGTACTGAGGGAGTGCTGCACTGTCAGAGGGTCAGTACCGAGGGAGTGCTGCACTGTCAGAGGGTCAGTACTGAGGGAGTGCTGCACTGTCAGAGCGACAGTACTGAGGGAGTGCTGCACTGTCGGAGGGTCAGTACTGAGGGAGTGCTGCACTGTCAGAGGGTCAGTACTGAGGGAGTGCTGCACTGTCAGAGGGTCAGTACTGAGGGAGAGCTGCACTGTCGGAGGGTCAGTACTGAGGGAGTGCTGCACTGTCAGAGGGTCAGTACTGAGGTAGTGCTGCACTGTCAGAGGGTCAGTACTGAGGGAGAGCTGCACTGTCGGAGGGTCAGTACTGAGGGAGTGCTGCACTGTCAGAGGGTCAGTACTGAGGGAGTGCTGCACTGTCAGAGGGTCAGTACTGAGGGAGTGCTGCACTGTCAGAGGGTCAGTACCGAGGGAGTGCTGCACTGTCAGAGGGTCAGTACCGAGAGAGTGCTGCACTGTCAGAGGGTCAGTACTGAGGGAGTGCTGCACTGTCAGAGGGTCAGTACCGAGGGAGTGCTGCACTGTCGGAGGTTCAGTACCGAGGGAGTGCTGCACTGTCGGAGGTTCAGTACAGAGGGAGTGCTGCACTGTCAGAGGGTCTGTACTGAGGGAGTGCTGCACTGTCAGAGGGTCAGTACTGAGGGAGTGCTGCACTGTCGGACGTTCAGTACTGAGGGAGTGCTGCACTGTCAGAGGGTCTGTACTGAGGGAGTGCTGCACTGTCGGAGGGTCAGTTCTGAGGGAGTGCTGCACTGTCGGAGGGTCAGTACTGAGGTAGAGCTGCACTTTCAGAAGGTCAGTTCTGAGGCAGCGCTGCACTGTCAGAGGATCAATACTGAGGGACCGCTGCACTATCAGAGCCTCAGTGCTGAGGGAATGCTGCACTGTCAGAGGGTCAGTGCTGAGGGAGTGCTGCACTGTCGGAGGGTCTTTACTGAGGAAGAGCTGCACTGTCGGAGGGTCAGTACTGAGGGAGTGCTGCACTGTCAGAGGGTCAGTGCTGAGAGAGCGCTGCACTTTCAGATGGTCAGTGCTGAGGGAGTGCTGCACTGTCAGAGGGTCAGTGCTGAGAGAGCGCTGCACTTTCAGATGGTCAGTACTGAGGGAGTGCTGCACTGTCAGAATTTCATTGCTGAGGGAGTGCTGCACTGTCAGAGGGTCAGTACGGAGGGAGTGCTGCACTGTCAGAGGGTCAGCACTGAGGGAGCACTGCACTTTCAGAGGGTCATTGCTGAGGGAGCACTGCACTTTCGTTCTCTCTCTCTCCCTCTCTCTTTGTATCACACATATTCCCCCTCATCTCTCCTTCTCTCCTTCTCTCTCTCTCTGTCACACATTTTCCCTCACATGACCCTGGTTGCTCGTCCCATGACCCCACTGGAGGTCGTGACCCACCGTCTGGATTCACCGCCTCGGTGCAATCTCCACTTGGCTCTCTTTCTCGGTCTGTTCCGCAGCAGGTGTTCCCCACTGAATTCCCATCCTCGGGCCTGGGAGCAGGCCAAAGTGAACATCCCCTCCCCCCTCTCCTCCACCCCCCCGCCCCCACCACTCCACCCGCCTGCTAAGTCATTCAGGGCTTTGGGGAAGTGGGCATTGCCGGGGATGTGGGCAGGGATTGGTGGTGGGGATACATCGCGCATGAGCAATGGAACAATACACCCGCCACTCCACACACCGTGCCCAAACAGGATGAAGGATGAGGGCGTGCAGCTGTGGCCAGCTGGTGCTGTGCTGGTAACGTCGCTGGACTAGTAATCCAGAGGGTTAATCCTGTGGGGGCACGGGGTTCAAACCCCACCACAATGGCGGCTGGTGCAACTTGAATTCAGTTAAGAAAACCTGGAATGTGAAGCCAGTTTCAGTCATGGTCACCATGAAACGATTGTTGTGAAAACCCCATCTGGTTCACTAATGCCCTTTAGGGAAGGAAATTTGCCGCCCTTACCCAGTCTGGCTGACAGGTGACTCCAGACCCCCACTCCAATGTGGGTTGACTATTAGCTGCCCTCTGAAATGGCCCAGCAATCCACTCAGTTCGAGAGTGAATTAGGGATGGGCAATAAATGCTGGCTCTGCCAGCAATGTCCACATCCCACAAATGAATAGATATTTTTAAAAAATTTTCAAAGGAAGGGTTTAGTTTTTCCTCAATTCAGGTCCACTCCAAATATCATAGCGATGAAAGCTTTTTAGGAACTCAGACGTGTTGAAATGGAGCAAGGGCATAGCTGACGAGTGTTCACCGACGCTGGGGAGTTGAAGGCTGCGGTAGCCATGGCGACAGGGAGGAAGCCTGGGAGGCTGTGGCCCCTCGAAGCTGGCGACAGTTCCCCCAAGAGGTGCAGCTACCTCCGTGGGAGCAGGAAAGGTGAGTGGCCTAAATTGTTTGGGTTAATCCGCTGGGGGCACGGGGTTCAAACCCCAGCCGCACGGCAGCTGGTGCAACTTGAATTCAGTTAAGAAAACCTGGAACGTGAAGCCAGTTTCAGTCATGGTGACCATGAAACGATTGTTGTGAAAACCCCATCTGGTTCACTAATGCCCTTTAGGGAAGGAAATTTGCCGCCCTTACCCAGTCTGCCGACAGGTGACTCCAGACCCCCACGCCAATGTGGGTTGACCATTAACTGCCCTCTGAAATGGCCCAGCAAGCCACGTTCCCACCACCACCCCCCCCCCCCCGCCCCACTGCCCACCGCACTCTGACCCACACAGGTTTCGCCTGCACAACATTTTTCTCAGGCCGATGCACAGTCGTACAGAGACACAGGAGAGGGAGTAGGCCATTCGGCCCTGTGAGCCTGCCCCGCCGTTCAATACAACCATGGCTGACCATCTGTCTCGATGCCCCCCCCCAACCCTCCCCCGCCACCCCCATGCCCTTTGACGCCAGCCCAGAGGACATTTCAGAGTCAACCACACGGCTGTGGGTCTGGAGTCACGTGTAGGCCAGACCAGGTAAGGAGGGCGGATTTCCCTCCCTAAATGGGGCATTAGCGAAGCAGGTGGGCTTTTACAGCAATCGAATGATCGTTCCGCGGTCACCATGACTGAAACTCTCTTTCAATTCCAGCTTTCGTGGATTAAATTTAAATTCTACCCATTTCCCTCTTAAACATATTCACGGGCCTCCACCCTTCTGTGGTAGCGGATTCCACAGGCTCCCCTCACCCTCTGAGTGAAGGGGTTTCTCCTCATCTCAGTCCTAATTGGCCGACCCCGCGCCCCGAGACTGTGACCACCACCCCGCCCCCTTGCTCTCGACTCCTGTGCCAGCCAGAGGGAACGTCACCCCTGCATCCAGTCTGTCCGGCCCTGTCAGGATTTTAATTTGTTTCAGTGAGACCCCTTCTCATTCTTCTAAACCCCGGTGAATACAGACCTAGCTGCAAGCCGACAGCACCACCACATCTGGAGTATTGCGCACAGCATTGGCCTCCTTATTCGGAGAATGATGTAAATGCGTAGGAGAGAGTTCAGAGACGGTTTACTAGACTAATTCCAGGAATGGGGTGGGTTGTCTTGAAAGGAAAGGCTGGACAGGTTAGGCCTGTGTCCACTGGAGTTTAGAAGAGTAAGAGGCGACTTGATTGAAGCCTTTAAGACCCTGAGGAGTCTTGACAGGGTGGATGGGGAGAGGACGTTTCCTCTTGTGGGAGAATCTAGAACTAGGGGGTCACTGTTTAAAAATATGCGGTCGCTCATTTAAGACAGAGATGAGGAGAATCTTTTTCTCTCAGAGGGTAGTGAGTCTTTGGAACTCTCCACCTCAGAAGGCGGTGGAAGCAGAGTCTTTGAATATCTTTAAGGCAGAGCTGGATAGATTCTTGATCAACAAGGGGGCGGTGAAAGGTCATTGGGGTAGGTGGGAGGTTATAATCAGATCAGCTATGATCTTATTGAATGGTGGGGCAGGCTCAAGGGGCCGAGCGGTCTACTCTTGCTTCTAGTTCGGGTGTTCGCTTGTATATGCTTTCCTCTGTCTACAGACAATTTGTCACATCCTCAACAGAACACCCAATGCTCCCACCCATCCTTGTGCCTTCTCACCACGCTCACCCCACCACCACCACTCTCACCCCAACTCTCTCCCGCCACCCCCTCACCCCATCCCAGTGGCCTTTGGAAAATGCTATTTTCCCCTCCTCTCTGCACTGCCCTCTCCCCACACTCTCAACTTCCATCCACCTGACAGACAAAGAGAGTGCTGAGCTGTAGGCGGGGGTCACAGAGAAGCGGGGCCTACTCCCCCAATGACAGGCGCCTCGACGAACACTGGCAATGCTTGGTCTCGTGATCCACTGGGAACAACACCTGAGGGTCGCAGAGGTCAACAACCTCCTGGGGCAAGGCTACAAGAGCAGGTCAAAGGCTGGGAATCCTGCAGCGAGTAACTCACCTCCTGACTCCCCAAAGCCTGTCCACCATCTACAAGGCACAAGTCAGGAGTGTTATAGAATACTCCCCACTTGCCTGGATGAGAGCAGCTCCCACAGCACTCAAGAAGCTCAACACCATCCAGGACAAAGCAGCCCTGCTTGATTGGCACCCCATCCACAAACATTCACTCCCTCCACTACCGACGCACAGTAGCAGCAGTGTGTTTACCATCTACAAGATGCACTGCAGCAACTCACCAAGTCTCCTTCAATAGCACCTTCCAAACCCATGAGCACTACCATCGAGAAGGACAAGGGCAGCAGACACATGGGGACACCACCACCTGGAAGTTCCCCTCCAAGCCACTCACCATCCTGACTTGGAAATATATCGCTGTCCCTTCACTGTCTGTGGTAAAGTGAGTTACCCGATCCCTTTAAGTGAACGCAAGTGTACTGATCATGTGACAGTGCTGGTGAATCACTGTACAGCGTGGGCAACTGGGAACTGGAAGTCTAATTCTGGAGGTTTCCGAGTGTGTACATATGATCTGGTGCTCTGCCCTAAGTCTCAATAAACCATCACTGTTTGTTCTTACATCAGTCCCTCCCCATTATTGATTGTAAGCAGCAATCAGCAACATAGGGAGGAGCGCAGTTAGAGTTCAGTTGGCCAACAAACTCGATTGCCCAAGACATCAAACTGTCGCTGGGTCAAAATCCTGGAACCCCCTCCCTAACGGCGCTGTGGGTGTACTTACACCACATGGACTGCAGCAGCTCAAGAAGGCAGCTCACTCCCACCTTCTCAAGGGGGCAATTAGGGATGGGCAATAAATGCTGGGCCCAGCCAGTGATGCCCACATCTCTTAAAGAATAAAAAGAAAGGGAGCTGCTGTGGCAGCCTAACCCTGCTGGTTAAGCTTCACCGCTGGGACCTGGCGTTACCCACCCCCCCAGCTCGAGGGGGCTGAACCTCTGCGTGTAGACTCCGCTCTGAGGGCCTCTCCCCCTCGCCGTTGGATCCCAGTAGCCAACCCCTCCGTCGTGTGGTGCAGCATGTGGCCGAGAGAGGGGGAGCAGCTGGCGCTGCTGCTGCTGCCGGCGTTGCTGCCCCTCTGGGCCATCGTCAGAGGTTCAACGTGGAAGCAACTCGGGCTGTCCCTGTGCCTTTGGGGGGTGGTCGACAGCATGGAAGCGTGGATCGAGGTGGGTGAAGCCGAGGGCAGGGGGGGACTGGCTTCCAAGGCCTTGCGAACCTCCTGCCCAGCAGTGAATGCAGGAGACTTTCACTTGGCCTTAGCTGGGGCTGAGCTGGTCGAAGGCTTCCCGGTCTGTCAGTTTCACTGAAGAAGCTCTTCCCCCATGAGTGCCGAGTCCATGATAGGGTGGGGAGCAGCTCCCCTGGTGGTTGAATCTAGGATTGCGGGCTGGGACAGCATTCCCTTCATTGCGGACCAGACAGATCCAATAGGCTTTCCGGTTCTGACCCTCAATTCCACCAGACGGCAGCCTGGAAGAGGGACAGGTGATGCTCGGGAGTCCGGCGTCGGAGTGGACTCCCCGGCTGGCCCCAGCAAAGAAGGAGGCCATTCAGCCCATCAGCTCCTGTTCCATCACTGGAATTCCAGTCAATCTTCACTGGCAACTGGCTGCCCGGTGTCTCTAAATAGCGAGAAGTGGGTGAAAGTGTTAATTCCCCCCATTGGGAACAGGCTGCCCAGTGTCTGTAGCTGGGGAGAGGTGAGTGAAAGGGTTAATCCAGTCCACTGGGAACAGGCTGCCCGGTGTCCATAAGTGGGGAGAGGTGAGTGAAAGGGTTAATCCAGTCCACTGGGAACAGGCGGCCCGGTGTCTGTAACTAGGGAGAGGTGAGTGAAAGGGTTAATCCCCTCTAAAAGGAACAGGCTGCCCGGTGTCCGTAACTAGGGAGAGGTGAGTGAAAGGGTTAATCCCCTCTACTAGGAACAGGCTGCCCGGTGTCTGTAACTGGGGAGAGGCGGGTGAATGGGTTAATCCCCTCTGCTGGGAACAGGCTGCCCGATGTCTGTAGCTGGGGAGAGGTGAGTGAAAGGGTTAATCCCCTCTGCTGGGAACAGGCTGCCCGATGTCTGTAGCTGGGGAGAGGTGAGTGAAAGGGTTAATCCCCTCCCTTGGGAACAGGCTGCCCGGTGTCTGTAACTAGGGAGAGGTGAGTGAAAGGGTTAATCCCCTCTGCTGGGAACAGGCTGGCCGGTGTCTGTAACTAGGGAGAGGTGAATGAAAGGGTTAATCCCCTCCCTGGGGAACAGGCTGCCCGGTGTCTGTAACTGGGGAGAGGTGAATGAAAGGGTTAATCCCCTCTGCTGGGAACAGGCTGCCCGATGTCTGTAACTGGGGAGAGGTGAGTGAAAGGGTTAATCCCCTCTGCTGGGAACAGGCTGCTCGGTGTCTGTAACTGGGGAGAGGTGAGTGAAAGGGTTAATCCCCTCCCTTGGGAACAGGCTGCCCGATGTCTGTAACTGGGGATGATGGATGAAAGGGTTAACCCACTTCACTGGAACAGGCTGCCTGGCGTCTGACTGTAACTGGGGAGAGGTAGGTGAAAGGGTTAATCCCCCCCACTGGGAACAGGCTGCCCGGTGTCTGCAGCTGGGGAGAGGTGGGTGAAAGGGTTAATCCCCCCCACTGGGAACAGGCTGCCCGGTGTCTGTAGCTGGAGAGAGGTGGGTGAAAGGGTTAACCCCCTCCACTGGGAACAGGCTGCTCGATGTCTGTAACTGGGGAGAGGTGGGTGAAAGGGTTAATCACCTCCTTTGGGAACAGGCTGCCCGATGTCTGTAGCTGGGGAGAGGTGGGTGAAAGGGTTAATCCCCTCTGCTGGGAACAGGCTGCCCGGTGTCTGTAGCTGGGGAGAGATGAGTGAAAGGGTTAATCCCCTCTGCTGGAAACAGGCTGCCCGGTGTCTGTAACTGGGGAGAGGTGGGTCAAAAGGGTTAATTCTCCCCACTTGCCAGAAATGAAAATCATTCACAATTTAATGAATTTCTTTTCATCCACTTCCAAATTATTTATGCAAGATCTGGACATCTTGCGCAACTTGCACTGGTGGGGATTTGCATCGGCCCACAGCACTGACCAAGCAAGCCAGAGATGGTTGAAAGGAAATTTCTGAGCATTGTACAAACAGAGCTCTTTAATTAGGGAACTCGTCACCAATTCCAAGAAAGATTTTTTACACAGAAACGCTGAGCGCATGATAGTGCCTGAGGCATGACCTCCATGAAGCAGCAAAGTTTGTACCTCTCTCTGCTGTTCACAGCAGAGCAGCAGCACTCACCGAACAATTCCCAATTTCAGTTCCAATTAACTTTGTTAACTCCCAGGAGAATGATCTTATCTGTTCGTCAAACATGGCCGAGTGCTTGCACACCCTTGTTCCTGAGCCAGAGCTCCGCACTCCAGGCTAACATTCCCAGTGCAAGGACTGAGGGAGTGCTGCACTGTCGGAGGGTCAGTATTGACGGAGTGCTGCACTGTCGGAGGGTCAGCACTGAGGGAGTGCTGCACTGTTGGAAGGTCAGCACTGAAGAAATGCTGCACTGTTGGAGGGTCAGTATTGAGGGAGTGCTGCAATGTCAGAGGGTCAGTACTGAGGGAGTGCTGCACTGTCAGAGGGTCAGTAATGAGGGAGTGCTGCACTGTCAGAGGGTCAGTACTGAGGGAGTGCTGCACTGTCAGAGGGTAGTACTGAGGGAGTGCTGCACTGTTAGAGGGTCAGTACTGAGGGAGTGCTGCACTGTCAGAGGGTAGTACTGAGGGAGTGCTGCACTGTTAGAGGGTCAGTACTGAGGGAGTGCTGCACTGTCAGAGGGACAGTACTGAGGGAGTGCTGCACTGTCAGAGGGACAGTACTGAGGGAGTGCTGCACTGTCAGAGGGTCAGTAATGAGGGAGTGCTGCACTGTCAGAGGGTCAGTACTGAGGGAGTGCTGCACTGTCAGAGGGACAGTACTGAGGGAGTGCTGCACTGTCAGAGCGACAGTACTGAGGGAGTGCTGCACTGTTGGAAGGTCAGTACTGAGGGAGTGCTGCATTGTCAGAGGGTCAGTACTGAGGGAGTGCTGCACTGTCAGAGGATCAGGACAGAGGGAATGCTGCACTGTCAGAGGGTCAGTACTGAGGGAAGGCTGCACTGTCGGAGGGTCAGTACTGAGGGAGGGTCAGAGGGTCAGGACTGAGGGAGTGTTGCACTGTCGGCGGGTCGGTACTGAGGGAGTGCTGCACTGTCAGAGGGTCAGTACTGAGGAAGTGCTGCACTGTCAGAGGGTCAGTACTGATAGAGTGCTGCACTGTTGGAGGGTCAGTACTGAGGAAGTGCTGCACTGTCGGAGGGTCAGTACTAAGGGAGTGCTGCACTGTCAGAGGGTCAGTACTGAGGAAGTGCCGCACTGTTAGAGGGTCAGTACTGAGGGAGTGTTGCACTGTCAGAGGGTCATTGCTGAGGGAGTGCTGCACTGTCAGAGGGTCAGTACTGAGGGAGTGCTGCACTGTCAGAGGGTCAGTATTGAGGGAGAGCTGCACTGTCAGAGGGTCAGTACTGAGGGAGTGCTGCACTTTCGGAGGGTCAGTACTGAGGGAGTGCTGTACTGTCAGAGGGTCAGTACTGAAGGAGTGCTGTACTGTGAGAGGGTCAGTACTGAGGGAGTGCTGTACTGTCAGAGGGTCAGTACTGAGGGCGTGCTGCACTGTCAGAGTGTCAGTACTGAGGGACTGCTACACTGTCAGAGGGTCAGTACTGAGGGAGAGCTGCACTGTCAGAGGGTCAGTACTGAGGGAGTGTTGCACTGTCGGAGGGTCAGTACTGAGGGAGCGCTTCGCTGTCAGTGGGTCAGTACTGAGGGAGTGCTGCACTGTCAGAGGGTCAGTACTGAGGGAGAGCTGCACTGTCATTTGGTCAGTACTGAGGGAGTGTTGCACTGTCGGAGGGTCAGTACTGAGGGAGCGCTGCGCTGTCAGTGGGTCAGTACTGAGGGAGTGCTATTCTGTCAGAGGGTCAGTACTGAGGGAATGCTGCACTGTCGGAGGGTCAGTACTGAGGGAGTGCTGCGCTGTCAGAGGGTCAGTACTGAGGGAGTGCTGCATTGACAGTGGTTCAGTACTGAGGGAGTGCCGCACTGTCGGAGGGTCAGTACTGAGGGAGTGCTGCCCTGTCGGACGAGCCTTCATTTAGATTGAGGCATCATACCGAGGGCCCGGTTGTCAGGCGTGGAAGCAGAGCTGGGTGGAGGGAGCTAATTCCTCGCTGGTGCCCTGGGCGCAGGAGGCCTGCTTCCTTTTCATTGCCGCCCGTGGATCTTGCTGTGCGCCCTTTGGCCATCGCGGCCTCTTTTTCGCGACAGCGGGGCGCATCTCCGCAGAGGGGCAGTTACTCAGAACGGGATGGGGAGGGGCGGGGCGTGGGGTGTGGGAGGGCTGTCCGTGTGTGTGGGGCTAACCCTGACCCCTTCGTGAAAGCTGATGTGGGCGGGTCACCTTCGAACAGCCGCAGGGGCAAAGTAGGCCCGAGAGCGGGGGAGGGGTTAGCAGCAGGGTGATCACTGTGGAGGTCGGGTGGGGGGGGGTGGTGGTGGGGCGGGCGCTGGGGGAGGGGCAGAAGAATGTGGGGATGTGGGTTTGATCGCCGAGGGCCTGGAATGTTCCTCGGCAAGTGGGAGAGGCGTGGCAGAGGATTGGGAGTGAGCTGGAGCGCCGGAGTGCCCGGGTTGACCTCCTTGTTGAAGCAGGGCTATACCTCCATCGGAGGCAGCTCGGAGTTGGTTCACTCGGCTGATTCCCGGGACCAAGGGGGCTTGTCTGATGAGCAGAGGTGGAGCAGGTTGGGCCTGTACCCATCGGAGTTCAGAAGAATGAGGGGCAACCTTATTGAGGTGGAAAGGATCCTGAGGGTGGGTGCTCGACAGGGTGAATGCTGAGAGGGTTATTCCCCCTCGGGGGGGAGCCCAGTACTAAGGGGTGGGGCTTCAAATTAAGAGGTCGCCGATTTAGGACAGAGATGTGCAGGAATTTCTTCACCAAAAGGGCCGGTAGTCTGTGGAACTCTCTTCCCCAGAGAGCTGGGTCATTGAGTATATTCAAGGCTGAGTTAGGCAGGTTTTTGTTTGACAAGTTGGGATGGGGGAGGGGAGTGGGGGCGTCGAGAGTTAAGGGGGGAGGGGCAAGAAAGCGGAGCTGAGGCCACAGTCAGGTCAGCCATGGTTTTGCTGAATAGGGGTAGCAGGCTCGAGGGACTGAATGGCCTCCTCCTGATCCTAATGCCTGTGTCAAGCTGTGTAGTCAGAGAAGGTGATGCAAAGGAAAAGTGTGGAGTTACTGGCACTAATAGATGAGACAAGGGTTGGAATGGGAATATAAGTAAGCCTTCGGAAGATTGCATTTACATAGCGCCTTTAAACATTCCCATGCCACTTCCCAGGAGTTACTATCAGACAAATATTTTACCCCCAAGCCACATATGGAGGTATCAGGGACAGGTGACTAAAAGCTTGGTCAAAGAGATAGGTTTTAAAAAGCAGGAGAGAGATAGCGAGGGAGAGGTGGAGAGGTTTAAGGAGGGAAGTCCATAGCTCAGGGCCCCAGGCAGCTGAAGGCACGGCCGCCAATGGTGGAGCGATGGGAATCGGGGGATGGACAAGAGGCCGGAATTGGAGGAGCGCAGAGATCTCAGAAGGTTGTAGGACCTGGAGGAGGTTACAGAGATGGGGAGGGTTGTAGGGATTGGAGGAGGTTACAGAGATAGGGAGGGTTTTAGGAACTGGAGAAGGTTATGGAAATGGAGAAGGTTGTAGGGGCTGGAGGAGGTTACAGAAATAGGGAGGGTTGTAGGGGCTGGAGGAGGTTACAGAGATGGGGAGGGTAGTAGGGGCTGGAGGAGGTTACAGAAATAGGGAGGGTTGTAGGGGCTGGAGGAGGTTACAGAGATGGGGAGGGTTGTAGGGGCTGGAGGAGGTTACAGAGATAGGGAGGGTTGTAGGGATTGGAGGAGGTTACAGAGATAGGGAGGGTTGTAGGGATTGCAGGAGGTTACAGAGATAGTGAAGGTTGTTGGGGCTGGAGGAGGTTACAGAGATAGGGAGGGGTGTAGGGATTGGAGGAGGTTACAGAGATAGGGAGGGTTGTAGGGGCTGGAGGAGCTTACAGTGATAGGGAGGGGTGTAGGGATTGGAGGAGGTTACAGAGATAGGGAGGGGTGTAGGGATTGGAGGAGGTTACAGAGATAGGGAGGGTTGTAGGTCCTGGAGGAGGTTACAGAGATAGGGAGGGTTGTAGGGGCTGGAGGAGGTTACAGAGATAGGGAGTGGTGTAGGGATTGGAGGAGGTTACAGAGATAGAGAGTGGTGTAGGGATTGGAGGAGGTTACAGAGATAGGGAGGGGTGTAGGGATTGGAGGAGTTTACAGAGATAGGGCAGGGGGAATCCACGGAGGCATTTGAAAACTAGAGTGAGAACTTCACAACTGAGCTGTTGCTGGACTGTGCCTGGTTGTTGGACAGTGTGCACTGGGTGTGGGTGTTGGACAGTGGGCACCGGGTGTGGGTGTTGGACAGTGGGCACCGGGTGTGGGTGTTGGACAATGGTCACCGGGTGTGGGTGTTGGACAATGGGCACCGGGTGTGGGTGTTGGACAGTGTGCACCGGGTGTGGGTGTTGGACAGTGAGCACCGGGTGTGGGTGTTGGACAGTGGGCACCGGGTGTGGGTGTTGGACAATGGGCACCGGGTGTGGGTGTTGGACAGTGTGCACCGGGTGTGGGTGTTGGACAGTGTGCACCGGGTGTGGGTGTTGGACAGTGAGCACCGGGTGTGGGTGTTGGACAGTGAGCACCGGGTGTGGGTGTTGGACAGTGGGCACCGGGTGTGGGTGTTGGACAATGGGCACCGGGTGTGGGTGTTGGACAATGGGCACCGGGTGTGGGTGTTGGACAGTGGGCACCGGGTGTGGGTGTTGGACAGTGTGCACCGGGTGTGGGTGTTGGACAGCGTGCACCGGGTGTGGGTGTTGGACAGTGTGCACCGGGTGTGGGTGTTGGACAGTGGGCACCGGGTGTGGGTGTTGGACAGTGTGCACCGGGTGTGGGTGTTGGACAATGGGCACCGGGTGTGGGTGTTGGACAGTGTGCACCGGGTGAGGGTGTTGGACAGTGGGCACCGTGCCTGGGTGTTGGACAGTGGGCACCGGGTGTGGGTGTTGGACAATGGGCACCGGGTGTGGGTGTTGGACAGTGTGCACCGGGTGTGGGTGTTGGACAATGTGCACCGGGTGTGGGTGTTGGACAGTGTGCACCGGGTGTGGGTGTTGGACAATGTGCACCGTGCCTGGGTGTTGGACAGTGGGCACCGGGTGTGGGTGTTGGACAGTGGGCGCCATGCCTGGGTGTTGGACAGTGGGCAGCGGGCGGGGTGTTGGACAGTGGGCACCGGGTGTGGGTGTTGGACAGTGGGCACCGGGTGTGGGTGTTGGACAGTGGGCGCCATGCCTGGGTGTTGGACAGTGGGCAGCGTGCACGTCGAGGGAGCGGACTAGGTACAAGTTTTGCCTGAGCTGAAGTTTCTGAAGGGTGGGGAGACTCGGAATACTCGAGGTTGGAGTTAACGGGGGCTCCGATCAGGGCCCTCAGCTGAGCTGAGTCCGGGACAGTGAGGGGTGATGCGAGGGAGGTAGGAGTATGGGTTCTCAGTGATGAACTCCTCAGGCCTCCTCATTTCCAAAGGGTTGAAGGGCATGTGGGAGGATCCCAAGGGAAAGGGGAACATTACACAAGCAAAGATCCGAGGGAAGAAGGTTGGAGTTCACTCTTTCTCCGAGAATGAGAATAGGATAGAGTCACAGGAAGGTGAGATTCCAGATGTGGTAATGAGCACTGTCAGTGATGGACTGATGTGGAGTTTGAAACTTGCCTTTGATTTTAACCAGACTTTGGGTCTACACTACATCCTTAGACAGCACCTTCCAAACCCATGACCGCTACCATCTAGGAGGACAAGGGCAGCAGACACATGGGGAACACCACCAGCTGGAAGTTCCCCTCCAAGCCACTCACCATCCCGACTTGGGAATATATCGGCCGTTCCTTCACTGTCACTGGGTCAAAATCCTGGAGCTCCCTCCCTAACAGCACCTGGGATGTACCTACAACTCAGGGACTGGCAGCGGTTCGAGGAGGCAGCTCACCACCACCTTCTTAAGGGGGCAATTAGAGATGGGCAATAAATGCTGGGCCCAGCCAGCGACGCCCACATCGCATGAAGACATTGAAGACCCATTGGGTTGAGTTTGAGGGGGCAGGTAGGAGATGGGACTTGAGCATGGCGTTGGCAGGGCGTTGGGTGGGTGTGGCAGCCACACCCACATGGGGGGCCCTCTCAGACGGGCACTCATTCAAAGTGCGGGATCAGGAATTCTTTCTGGTGAACTGGCGCATACGTATCACCAGAGCAGGGAATGGTGACAGCACAGAAGGAGGCCATTTGACTCGGCTCTGCCAGAGCGACCCAGTGAGTCCCACACCCCCACCACCCCCCACACCTCCCCCCCCCCACCCCCCGCCCCACCCCCTCCCTCAACTCCCCCTAGTGATTTAACCCCTGAGCCCGCCAGCACTGAAACAGATGCCCTGGACGCTGCCACATTTCTCTCTTGTGGGAGCTTGCTGTGCCCAAGTCGGCTGCCGGGTTTCCTACATCCCAGCGGTCACCGCGTTTCAGAGAGGGCTTCACCTGCTGCCCCATGCTGGGGTGTCCAGTCCCAGAACGGCCTCCCCCCTGCAGACGCAATGGATTCACATGGCACCTCGCCTCAACCCTCTGCCTCCACAGAAATGGAGAGACCTCCTGACGAAGCAAATGGGTCCTGCACTCATCAGGACAAACACAAGAAGGCCAAGTTTCAAACGATGGCGACAACTGACACGGCAGGGGACGGTGGGGGTTGATTTGTTGGCGAGCCCGCTCGGATTGGTTGGCATGTTGCCATGGCGATGGCACCTGGGAAACTACAGGCTCCCCGAGGTCCTGAGTAACTCAAGAAAAAAAGGCTCAAGGCTTGATCATGTTCCTTTTGTGTGCACATGTCTGAATGTATATTGCCTCTAGCAAGCATAAATAAGCCACATTATGAACTCGGCTGGTTATCTTAAACCGGCTGTTAGCGTAGCCATTGGCACACTCAGGGTTACTTGGCTGAAACGTGTCTCCCACTTGGGTTCGCCCCTCTCCTGCCGATTTGGCAATGGAGATATCGGCACAGGAAGAGGCCATTCAGCCCTCCCAGCCTGTACCTCTATTCAGTGAGACCGTGATATCTCCATGGAGTCCAGGCCTTAGGCTGCTCGATGTTCTCCCTCCGGGGCCTATCGATCCTTCCTCTCTCATCACCGTACACTGTCCTTGGTGAGTCACCTCCACCCCCCACCCCCCCCAGAGTGGCAGGCTGGACGATGAGGTGCCTGGGACTTTTTGGTGAAGGACAGGGCCAAAAGAGCCTCTCTCCGTAAACCCTGGGGGGTGGGGGGGGGGCATTCGAATTGAGGAAGGAATCGAGGGAGCAGAGAGGGAGGATGGTGAACTTGAGCCCATCCGGTAAGGAGAGAGGGCGAGATGAGGAGAGAGAAAGATTGGATGGAGAGAGAGAGAGAGAGAGGGAGAGAGAGAGAGAGAGAGAGAGAGAGAGAAAAACAGGCAGAAAGGATAAGTAAGAAAAATAAGCAAATTTAAAACTTGGCATTTTAATCAATAATAAAAAATAAATAATAAATGAAAGCATCTAAGATGGCCATTGGATGCCCCAAAGTGCTTAAGAGCCAATGAAATGCTTTTGGAAGTTGTCATGTAGGAAAAGCGGCGGCCAATTTGCGCACAGCAAGATCCCACGAGCAGCAATGTGATAATGACCCATTTCATGCTCTTGTTTTTGCGGTGTTGATGGAGGGATAAATATTGGTCCTAGGATGCTGGAGGGGGAGGGGGTGAGAAATCCCACCCCCCCCCCACCCCCAACACCGCACACACCCCCCCCCCCCACCCCCCACCCACCCACCAGCCAACTGCATTTCTTCCAAATAGCGGCCAAGGCGATCTTGTACGCCCTCTGAGAGGGCAGGCGCGGGGGTGGGGGGCTCAGTTTAAGGTCACGCCCGAGAGGTGGCACCTCCGATGGGCGCAGGCCCCCGGGTCAGCGCCTTGAAGCCGGACCCCGGTGACTGAGCAGCGAGCGGGCTGCCCCCACCCCCCCAACCGAGGCAGGGCGGCAACTCTTAATGGAGTTGGTTTCCCAGGCCGGAGAGGCGGTCTGGCCGTCATTAGCCCCGACGGCCTCGCCGGAGGGGTGAGCTTACCCTGCGAAAGGAGGGGGCTTGACCCTCTGAGGGTGGGAGGGGGGCAGTAGCGAGAGGGAGGGGGGGTGGTGGGGGCGGTGGTCAGTGAGGTGCCCCTGTAAAGGGTGGTGGGGGTGGGGGGGTGCGATCTCTTGCGCGCCGCAGGTTGCCAGTCAACCGGACGGTGGAGCGCCCCTCTCAAGGTTGCATGGACAGCTGAGTGAAACCGCACCCCCCCACCACCACCCCCCCACCCCCCACCCCACCCCCACACACTGCGCTCGGCGAGCACCATGGCTCCCAGTGGAGCGACAGGCGTCAGCAAGTGGAGGAAGGCCCCGAGGTCATGGGAGCCACCTTTCACAACACCGGATCTTTAATCGTCGCCGGGGAGGAGTGGGCGGTGTGGGGGAGGGGGGCTGGGGGTGAGGGGGAGGGAGTTATTTATAAAGCTTTGTTTCCGACTGCCTTGTCTCACCTCCGTCGTGGAACTCGCAGGGAATCCTAGGGGCTAACAGACTGCCCTCCCGAGTCCAAAAGTTTCCATTGTCCGCCTGTCGGCTGCTTATCTTTTCTGCCTGTGCGAACGTGCCGGTTCGGAGGGGGGATCCCCCTCCACTCCCTGCCCCCCCCACCACCCCACCATCTTCACCGCTCCCAGCGCAGCTGCTGAAAAGCCCCAGAGATCCCTCGCCGCTCAGAAAGTCCCTACCCAGGCATCAATTTCCACCGCACTCTCTTCTGACCGCAAGGTTTCGCTTCCCTGACTTTCTGGTAAGCCTTCGGGCACTCTGCCATGGCAACACCCCCCTCCCCCCACCCCGGCTCCCTGCTCACTCCGTAACCCTTCCCCTGCCATTCCTAGATCGACGCAGTCGGGAGGAGGGTCGGGGAAGCTGGGGTCGGGGGTCAGAAGCGATGACGGGCGGCCAATCCAAGGCCAAGAGCGGAGGTTCCAATGGGCGCAGGGGCGGGTGGTGGGGGGGAGAGAAAGATGGCTTCCTCTGCCAGGGGTTATGCGGTGTGGTTCATGACCAGAGCTGAGGTACTGAATCACCGTGGTTAGAAGCCCAGAGAGGGAATGGGGAGGAACGTGACTCACTCAGAGCACCTGCTGCCACTGGTGAAAGTGGTGAAAGCCCTCCGTGTAAATGACTGGGAAAGGAGTCACGCGTAAGGCTGAGGCACTGTCAGAGGGTCAGTACTGAGGGAGTGCTGCACTGTTGGAGGGTCAGTACTGAGGGAGTGCTGCACTGTCAGAGGATCAGTACTGAGGGAGTGCTGCACTGTCAGAGGGTCAGTACTGAGGAAGTGCTGCACTGTCAGAGGGTCAGTACTGAGTGAGTGCTGCACTGTCGGAGCGTCAGTACTGAGGGAGTGCTGCACTGTCAGAGGGTCAATACTGAGGGAGTGCTGCACTGTCAGAGGGTCAGTACTGAGGGAGTGCTGCACTGTTTGAGGATCAGTACTGAGGGAGTGCTGCACTGTCAGAGGGTCAGTACTGAGGAAGTGCTGCACTGTCAGAGGGTCAGTACTGAGGGAGTGCTGCACTGTCGGATGGTCAGTACTGAGGGAGTGCTGCACTGTCAGAGGGTCAGTACTGAGGAAGTGCTGCACTGTCAGATGGTCAGTACTGAGGGAGTGCTGCACTGTTAGATGGTCAGTACTGAGGAAGTGCTGCACTGTCAGAGGGTCAGTACTGAGGGAGCGCTGCACTGTCAGAGGGTCTGTACTGAGGGAGTGCTGCACTGTCAGAGGGTCAGTACTGAGGGAGTGCTGCACTGTCAGAGGGTCAGTACTGAGGGAGTGCTGCACTGTCAGATGGTCAGTACTGAGGAAGTGCTGCACTGTCAGATGGTCAGTACTGAGGGAGGGGCATTCTTTTGGGTAAGACTTTAAGGAGAGGCCATTCTGCCCATCTGAAGTGGACATATAGAATTCCCCTGCCAGCATTCGGCTGAGCTGGTGGCGTTTTCACCGATGTCCTGGACCCCAGTGTTTGTCCCTTAACCAACGTCACTAAAAGGGGCAGATAATCTGATCATGAAAGCAATGCTGGCAGATGAGGGGCGCTATATAAATGCAAGCAGTTGTTCTCCCACCGATCGCAGAGCTGATATGTAGGTGCGTGTGGTGGGCGTATCCCGGGCGCTAACGGTGCTGTGGATGGGGCTGTGCGGTTGGTAGGAATTGGCCAATCGTATTCCTCCTCCTCCTCCTCCTCCTCGCGGAGGGCCATGCGACATTAGCGTTTACCAGGGCTAATGTCAAACAGCGGCCAGCTCCCCCCCCCCCCCCCCCCCCCCCCCCCGGGTTCCTGCTGCACAAAATTCCGGCCCAGGCCAGAGGCTGGGAATCTTCTGGCGAGCGACTCACCTCCTGGCTCCCTCAAGGCCTGTCCACCCTCTACAAGGCACAAGGCAGGAGTGTGATGGAACACTCCCCACTTGTCATAGAGTCATTGAGGTCTACAGCACAGGAAAAAGGCCCTTCGGCCCATCGAGTCTGCGCCGGTCAAACAGGTCCCTCACCATCCTAATCCCGTTTTCCAGCACTAGGCCCATAGCCTTATATGCCATGGCATCGCAAGTGCACATCCAAATCCTCCTTAACTGTTATGAGGGTTTTTGCCTCAACCACCCTTTCAGGCAGAGAGTTCTAGATTCCCACCACCCTCTGGGTGAAACAATTTTTCCTCACATCCCCTCTAAACCTCCTGCCCCTTCTCTTAAATCTATGTTGATAAGCATATCTAATCTATATTGCCCAGATGAGTGCAGCTCCCACAACACTCAAGAAGCTCGACACCATCCAGGACAAAGCAGCCCCGCTTGATTGGCACCCCATCCACAAACATTCACTCCCTCCACCACTGACGCACAGTAGCAGCAGTGTGTGTACCATCTACAAGATGCACTGCAGCAACTCACCAAGGCTCCTTAGACAGCGCCATCCAAACCCATGATCACCACCATCTAGAAGGACCATAGCTAATCATCCAACTCAATAACCTGCTCCCGTTTTCTCCCCATACCCTTTGATCCCTTTCACCCCAAGAGCTATATCTAACTCCTTCTTGACAACATACAATGTTTTGGTCTCAACTACTTTCTGTGGTGGCGAATTCCACAGGCTCACCACTCTCTGGGTGAAGAAATGTCTCCTCATCTCAGTCCTAAATGGTCTACCCCTTATGCTCAGACTGTGACCCCTGACTCTGGGCTCCCCCACCATCGGGAACATCCTTCCTGCATCGACCCTGTCTGGTCCTGTGAGAGTTAATAAGGTCGCTGATGGAGTTGGCAGCCTTACCCATGGAGCTAAGGAACTGGGCCTCACTTCGGCAAGGGGCCTAGAGTCCTGAGGTGGCGGGAGAACCCCGCAGAGGCAAGATGGCCACCTCCTGAGTCTCCGTGGCAACGGCTGTGCGCTGACCACTCTGACTCAGGAGCCCAAACTCACCTGGGTTGAAGCAACATGGCAGGAAGCAATGGGTTAACTGGCCGACGATCACTGCGGCCTAAGTGCCCATGAGGCCTCTGTCGATTCCTGGTGACTGATCAACTCCACTGCACCACCCCACCCCCACCCCCCCTCCCAACACCACTTGCCCACATGGGAAACAGCACTAGCCAGCAACTTCTGGCACTCCTTTTAGGGGATTTCTTCAGTTGATCTCTGCACAATGGGTGATCGCATCACCTACGAGGCTAATCAACCCTTTTGTTGATGCAGTGGAGACGGTTGGAGAGGCAGAGAGAGAGAGAGCGAGAAGGAGAGATAAAGGGGCGTTTCAGGACAAAGAGAAAGTGACCGGGTTGGTTGTGTGGGGGGTGGTGGGGGGTTGGGGGGGTGGGTTATGCAGATAGCCAACACGAGGGGGAAGGAATGAGCCAGGGAAGTCAAGTGCTGAAGGAGGTAGGGACAGTGAGAAAACAGGAAAGAAAGCAGAGGCAGAGAGAGAGAGAGAGACAGAGAGGAAGAAAGAGAAAGAGAGAGGGGGAGATAGAAAGGATTGAATTTCTAGGTTGCCCCAAGGTGTCTCAAAGTACCTCAATGAAGCACTGTTGAAGTGTTGCAAGGCAGGGATCATCCCAGCCATTTTGCGCAGAGCAAGCTCCCACAAACAGTGATGTGGTCATGACCCAGAACATCGAGTCGTCATGGTGATGTTGCTTGAGGGATATGTATTGGTCCCGGGTTACCAGGGAAACAACCACCCCCACCAACATGAGCCGCACCCACAGCTCCACTTCGAAATAGTGGCTGTGAGATCATTCAGGTTCACCCAGTCAGGCAAGTGGCGCCCTGGTTTAATGCTTCATCTGAAAGTGGCATCTTTGACAGTGCGGCACTCCCTCAGTACTGACCCTCCGACAGTGCAGCACTCCCTCAAAACTGACCCTCCGACAGTGCAGCACTCCCTCAGTACTGACCCTCCGACAGTGTGGCACTCCCTTAGTACTGACCCTCTGTCAGTGCAGCACTCCCTCAGTACTGACCCTCTGACAGTGCAGCACTCCCTCAGTACTGACCCTCCGACAGTGCAGCACTCCCTCAAAACTGACCCTCCGACAGTGCAGCACTCCCTCAGTACTGACCCTCCGACAGTGTGGCACTCCCTTAGTACTGACCCTCTGACAGTGCAGAACTCCCTCAGTACTGACCCTCTGACAGTGCAGCACTCCCTCAGTACTGATCCTGCAACAGTGCAGAGCTCCATCAGTACTGGGCCTCCGACAGTGCAGCACTCCCTCAGTACTGACCCTCCGACAGTGCAGCACTCCCTCAGAACTGACCGTCCGACAGTGCGGCTCTCCCTCAGCCCTGACCCTCCGACAGTGCAGCACTCCCTCAGTACTGACCCCCTGACAGTGCAGCACTCCCTCAGTACTGACCCTCTGACAGTGCAGCACTCCCTCAGTACTGAGCCTCTGACAGTGCGTCACTCCCTCAGTACTGACCCTCTGACAGTGTGGTACTCCCTCAGTACGGACCCTCTAACAGTGTGCCACTCCCTCAGTACTGACGCTCTGACAATGCAGCACTCCCTCAGTACTGACCCTCTGACAGTGCAGCTCTCCCTCAGTACTGACCCTCTGACAGTGCAGCTCTCCCTCAGTACTGACCCTCCAACAGTGCAGCACTCCCTCAGTACTGACCCTCTGACTGCGCAACACTCCCTCAGTACTGATCCTGCGACAGTGCAGAGCTCCATCAGTACTGGGCCTCCGACAGTGCAGCACTCCCTCAGTACTGACCCTCTGACAGTGCGGCACTCCCTCAGTACTGACCCTCTGACAGTGCAGCAATCCCTCAATACTCACCCTCCTACAATGCGGAAATCCCTCAGTACTGACTCTCCGACAGTGCGGCACTCCCTCAGTACTGACCCTCCAACAGTGCAGTACTCCCTCAGTACTGACCCTCTGACAGTGCGGCACTCCCTCAATGCGGACCCTCCTACAGTGTGGCACTCCCTCAGTACTGACCCTCCGACAGTGCGGCACTCCCTCAGCACTGACCCTCCGACAGTGTGGCACTCCCTTAGTACTGACCCTCTGATAGTGCAGCACTCTCTTAGTACTGACCCTCTGACAGTGCAGCACTCCCTCAGTACTGATCCTCCAACAATGCAGCACTCCCTCAGTACTGACCCTCCGACAGTGTGGCACTCCCTTAGTACTGATCCTCTGACAGTGCAGCGCTCCATCAGTACTGGGCCTCTGACAGTGCAGCAGTCCCTCTGTACTGGCCCTCTGACAGTGCAGCCTTCCCTCAGTACTGACCCTCTGAAAGTGCAGCACTCCCTCAGTACTGACCCTCTGACAGTGCAGCACTCCCTCAGTACTGACCCTCTAACGGTGCAGCACTCCCTCAGTACTGATCCTCCGACAGTGCAGCATTCCCTCAGTACTGACCCTCTGACAGTGCAGCACTCCGTCAGCGCTGAACCTCCGACTGTGCAACAATCCCTCAGTACTGACCCTCTGACAGTGCAGCACTCCCTCAGTACTGACCCTCTGACAGTGCAGCACTCCCTCAGTACTGACCCTCTGACAGTGCAGCACTCCCTCAGTACTGACCCTCCGACAGTGCAGAGCTCCCTCAGAAATGAATCTCTGACAGTGTACTGTTCCCTCATTATTGGCTCTCAATATCTCTGTAACCCTCCAGTCCCTACAACCCTCCCTATCCCTGCAACCTCCTGCAGCCCCTACAACCCTCCCTATCTCTGTAACCTCCTCCAGCCCCTACAACCCTCCCTATCTCTGTAACGTCCACCAGCCCCTACGACCCTTCCTATCTCCGTAATCTCCTCCAGCCCCTACAACCCGCCCTATCTCCGTACCCTCCTCCAGCCCCTACAACCCTCCCTATCTCTGTAACCTCCTCCAGCCCCTACAACACTCCCTCTCTCCGTAACCTCCTCCAGCCCCTACAACGCTCCCTCTCTCCGTAACCTCCTCCAGCCCCTACAACTCTGCCTATCTCTGTAACCTCCTCCAGGCCCTGCAATCCTCTGAGATCTCTGCTCTCCTCCAATTCCGGCCTCTTGACCATCCCCCGAATCCCTTTGCTCCACCATTGGCGGCCGTGCCTTCAGCTGCTTGGAGGGCCCTGAGCTCTGGAATTCCCTCCCTAAACCTCTCCACACCCTCTGTCTCTCTCTCCCTCTCCTCCTTTAAGACGCTCCTTAAAACCGACCACTTTGATTGAGTTTTGGTCGCCTGTCCCTAACTTCCCCTTACGCGGTTGGAGGTTAAATTTTCTTGGTGACCCTTTGGACCATCGCCTTGCGATATTTTGCTAGATTAAACCTGCCATCCATGTAAGGATTTGTACCCTCAGTGTAGGCCCCATTTTTTAACGGCTAACGAAAGGACCTTTCTTATCTGATAAATGATTCCCCTCTTCCTCTCCCGCCTAGTCTCCAATCTCTCGAGCAACATTTGCTAGGGCCCCTCAATTCTTCCCCTGCCAATCTTGGCACCATCCGACCTGAAACCTCTGACGTCCCTTTGCCCTCTGTGTAAACTCCATAAACTCTCACACAGTCGAACACTTTCTCCTCTGTTTCCCCCTGGGTCTCCAGTGGACATGGGTGAGGGGGGGGGGGGTTGGGGAACCTTCAGCAACTGCATTTCTGTAGAACCCTGGAAATTTTACAGCATGGAGAGAGGCCATTCAGCTCATCGTGTCTGTGCTGGCCCGACAAGTGGCCACCTAGCCCAGTCCTACTTTCTAGCGCTCGCCCTTTAACCTTGTAGGGCGGCTGCACTTTGAGTGCCTGTTCATGTTGTAGGTGTGATGGGGGTTTCTGCCTCTCCCACCCTGTCAGACTAGGAGTTCCAGATTCCCCAACCCCCACTGGGTAAAAGAATTGCCCATCAAATTCACTCCAAACCTCCTACCTTTCTTTATTACTCATTCGTGAGGTGTGGGCTTCACTGGCTGGGCCCAGCATTTATTGCCCATCCCTAATTGCCCCTTGAGAAGGTGGGGGTGAGCTGCCTTCTTGAACCGCTGCAGCCCGTGTGGTGTAGGTACACCCAGCGACAGTGAAGTAACGGCCAATATATTTCCAAGTCAGGATGGTGAGTGGCTTGGAGGGGAACTTCCAGATGGTGGTGTTCCCATCTATCTGCTGCCCTTGTCCTTCTAGATGGTTGCGATCGTGGGTTTGGAAAGTGCTGTCTAAGGAGCCTTGGAATTCACCTTGATAAGGTGGATTCAAAATTGGCTTAGTTGTAGGAGACAGAGGGTGGTGACAGAAGGATGCTTTAGTGACTGGAAGCCAGTGTCCATTGGCGTACCACAGGGATCTGTGCTCAGTCCCCTATTATTTGTCATTTATATAAATGACATAGGTGACTATGTGGGGTGTAGGATTAGTAAGTTTGCAGATGACACAAAGATTGGCCGGTTGGTTAACAGTGAGTTTGAGTGTCTTGGGCTACAGGAAGATATAGATGGGGTGGTCAAATGGGCAGTTAAGTGGCAGATGGAATTTAACCCTGAAGCGTGTGAGGTGATACACTTTGGAAGGAGTAATTTGACAAGGAAGTATTCAATGAACGGCATGACACTAGGAAGTTCTGAGGAACAAAGGGACCTTGGTGTGTGTGTCCATAGATCTCTGAAGGCGGAGGGACATGTTAATGGGGTGCTGAAAAAGGCATATGGGACACTTGCCTTTATCAATCGAGGCATAGATTACAAAAGTAGGGAGGTCATGTTGGAGTTGTATAGAACCTTGGTGAGACCACAGCTGGAGTACTGTAGGCAGTTCTGGTCGCCACATTATCGGAAGGATGTGATTGCACTGGAGGGGGTGCAGAGGAGATTCACCAGGATGTTACTTGGGATGAAACATTTAAGTTATGAAGAGAGGCTGGATAGATTTGGGTTGTTTCTTTGGAGCAGAGAAGACTGAGGGGCGACCTGATCGAGGTGTACAAGATTATGAGGGACATAGACAGGGTGGATAGGGAGCAGCTGTTGCCCTTAGTTGAAGGGTCAGTCACAAGGGGGCATAAGTTCAAGATGAGGGGCAGGAGGTTTAGGGGGATGTGAGGAAAAACTTTTTTACCCAGAGGGTGGTGACGGTCTGGAATGCGCTGCCTGGGAGGGTAGTGGAGACGGGTAGCCTCACATCCTTTAAAAAGTACCTGGATGAGCACTTGGCACCTCATAACATTCAAGGCTATGGGCCAAGTGCTGGTAAATGGGATTAGGTAGGTAGGTCAGGTGTTTCTCACGTGTTGGTGCAGACTCGATGGGCCAAAGGGCCTCTTCTGCACTCTTGTGATTCTGTGATTCTGAGTCCTAACCCCTTAGGCTAAATCTGTGCCTCCAGGTTATGGACCTAACCACAAAAGGGGATAGACCTGCCCTCTCCACTCTCTTGGGGGTCCTTCATTATTTGACACACCTCTGTTAAATCAGCCTCAGCCTCCTCTGTTCCAAAGAAAGAACGCTGCTCTATCCAATTGTTCCTCATCATTACCAGCACCCGGCAATAGCCTAGTGACATTGCCGCTGGACTACTATGAGGATGTCAAGACAGGTAGGGGACCTGGGTGTGAATCCCACCTGGACTGATGGTGAAATTTGAATTCAATAAAAACCCAATGTCCTTTAGGGAGGAAAATCTGCCATCCTTACCTTGCCTGGGACTACTTGTGACTCCAGACCCACAGCCACGTGGTTGACTCTGATATGACCTTGTAAAGCGCTCAGTTCCAGGGTAGTGAGGGATGAGCAGCAGATGCTGGCCAGTAATGTTCACTGGAAGTTCAACTGCAGCCGATGAATTAAAGAATAAACCTGACAGAAGTCTTCCCTGCAATGTGTCATAGCAACTTTCCTGTTGTACAGCTTCCCACGCCTCTTCACAGGAGCGATCATCAAACAAAACCTAACTCCCCCCTCCTGACTCCCAGACGCATAAGGAGACCTTAGGGACAGATGACTAAAAGAGTGTTGGGCTGAAGGGATGTCTTCAAAGGAGGAGGGAGGTCTTAAAAGGAGGAGGGGCGTCTTAAAAGGAGGAGGGGCGTCTTAAAAGGAAGTGGGGCGTCTTAAAATGAGGAGGGAGTTCTTAAAAGGAGGAGGGAGATCTTAAAAGGAGGAGGGAGGTCTTAAAAGGAGGAGGGGCATCTTAAAAGGAGCAGGGAGGTCTTTAAAGGAGGAGGGAGATCTTAAAAGGAGGAGGGATGTCTTAAAAGGAGGGACATCTTAAAAGGAGGAGGGACGTCTTAAAAGGAGGGATGTCTTAAAAGGAGGGACATCTTAAAAGGAGGAGGGACATCTTAAAAGGAGGAGGGATGTCTTAAAAGGAGGAGGGATGTCTTAAAAGGAGGGACGTCTTAAAAGGAGGAGGGACGTCTTAAAAGGAGGAGGGATGTCTTAAAAGGAGGGACGTCTTAAAAGGAGGAAGGACATCTTAAAAGGAGGAGGGATGTCTTAAAAGGAGGAGGGAGGTCTTAAAAGGAGGAGCGAGATCTTAAAAGGAGGAGGGGCGTCTTAAAAGGAGGAGGGACAGAAAGGTTTAGGGAGGGAATTCCCGATCTTGGGGCCCCAGGCAGCTGAAGGCGAGGTCACCAGAGGCGGAGAGATGCAGGGAGGGTGGGAGGGAGGGGCAACACCTGGGAGGTGAGCATCGAGCGAGCGCAGGGATCTCGGAGGGTTGTAGAAGGTTCGAGGGATAACTTGCCTATTAGTTGTACTGCACTTCGGAGCGGGTTATCTTTCTGAACAGAGGGTGTGAATGAGCCGGAATGGCTTTGGGCTGCGGCCAGAGAATATGAGTGAGCCTCCTGTCAACGAGGTCTTCCTGGGGAAGGACTTTTGGAGGGTGGCGTTGAGCTTTTTGTTTACAGATATTAAGGGATTGGACGTGAGTGCTGGGAAATGGAAGGTCATGGGAAGTTCTGCTGCAGCCAAGAGATATTAGGGCAAAGGTCGTCTGTGCTCCCGCCCAAATTTGGCTAAAGTCTCTCGCTGCTTGCTGATGACTCTCTTGGCTGAAGAATTGGGCAACTTGGGGGAAATACAGCAGATGTGATACATCCTCGAGCAATGCCATCCAAGCAAGGACTAACAAACGTTTTGTTGCATCCCGGGATATTCACCCGCCCCCCCCCCACCCCGCCTGACTAAGTTACCAAGGTGGTGATGGATTACTCAATAGGGCTGGCTAGTTGGCATTATTCAGGGTCGCACCATGGCAGAGTAGGGTCAATTTGAGAAAGTTAGGCCTCAGGCGCAGGAGTCGGCCAGTTTGGACTGCAGCTGAGGAGGAATTTTTTTCATCCGGGGGTTGGTGGGGGTGGGCGCTGGGGTTGTGAGTCTTCGGAATCCTGTACCCTAGAGAGCTGGGGATGCTCGGTCATTGAGTATATTCAGGGTTTCTGGGCACTGTAAGGGAATTGTGGGATGGGTTGGGAAAGTGGAGCTGAGATTATAAGATCAACCATGATCATATTGAATGGCGGACTAGCCTCGAGGGGCCGAATGTCCTCCTCCTACTCCTGTTTCTTACTGGGTTCTGTTCTGGGCACTGCATTTGGGAAAGGATGTCAAGGCCTTGGAGGGGTTGCGGAGGAGACTAACTAGGTTGGTTCCTGGGACGAGGGGCTTCAGTTCATGTGGAGGGACTGGAGACGCTGGGATTGTTCCCCTTAGAGCAGAGAAGGTTAAGGGGGAGATTGAATCGAGGCGTTCAAATTCATGAGGGGTTTGGATAGATCAATAAGGAGAAACTGTTTCCAGTGGCAGGAGGGTCAGTAACCAGAGGGACTCAGATTGAAGAGAATCGGGAAAAGAACCAGAGGGGGAGATGAGGATAAGTATTTTTTTACACAGCAAGTGTAAATCTGGAAGGCGCTGCCTGAAAGGGTGGTGGAAGCAGATTCAATAGGAACTTTCAGAAGGGGAGAATTGGATTAACACTTGAAGGTGAAGAATTTGCAGACCGATGGGGGAAAGAGCAGAGGGGAATGAGATAGGAAGCCTGTTTCTAGAGGGGTTCTGTGGGTCTCAGTGCCTAGCTGTTTGTGATGTATATCATTGATTTCAGCTTAAGTGTAAGGGGCATGGTTAAGAGTTTGCAGATGATGTCGAAATTGACCGTGTGGTTGATAATGCGGGGGACAGCTGTAGACTGCAGCAAGGTATCAATGGCCTGGTCAAGTAGACAGAAAAGTGACCAATGGAATTCGAGCTGGAGAAGTGTGAGGTAATACACTGTGGAGGATAAACCTGGCAATACATGGTCAGGTACTGAAAGGGGTAAGGGGACAGAGAGACCTTGGAGTGCATGTCCACAGATCCCTGAAGGTGGCAAATGGATAAGGTGGTTAAGAAGGCGGGATTCTTTCCTTTACTGGTTAAGGCATCGAATACAAGAGCAGGGAGGTCACATCGTGAACTGCAGTTAACACTAGTTAGGCCACAGCTGGAGTTCTGTGTCCAGCTCTGGTCACCACATTATAGGAAGGGTGTGATCATGCCAGAGAGGTTACAGAGGAGATTTTACACAGGGTGTTGCCGGGGCTGGAGAATTTTCGCGATGAGGGAAAGATTGGATAGGCTGGGGTTCTTTGCTTTGGAACAGAGGAGGCTGAGGGGAGATTTTATGAGGTTTTATAAAGTTACGAGGGAGCCATAGAGAGTAGAGAGGAAGGGTCTGTTTCCCTTTACTGTGAGGTCAGTGAGCAGTGGGTGCAGATTTGAAGTGACTGGTGAAGGGATGAGAGGGGAGTCGAGGAGAATCTTTCTCACCCAGAGGCTGGTGGGGACCTGGGACTCACTGTCTAAAAGGCTGGGAGAGGCAGAAACCCCTGTCACATTTTAAAAAGTACACGGGTATGAACTTGAAGTTTCTCAACTTAAGTTGTGAAGAGGACACAAGGGAGGCTACAAAGTGACAGAGATGGGTTAAGCGAGTAGACAAAGATCTGGCAAATAGCGTATAATGTGGGCAAATGTGAAATTGTTCATTTTGGCAGGAAGAATAAAAAAGGAGCTTATTATCTAAATGGTGAGAGATTGCAGAGCTCTGAGGTTCAGAGGGATCTGGCTGTCCTAGTGCATGAATCACAAAAGTCTAGCATGCAGGTCCAGCAAGGAATTAAGAAGCTAATAGAATATTATCATTGATTGTGAGAGGAATTGAATACAAAAGTCGGGAGGTTATGCTTCAGTTGTACAGGGATTTGGTGAGTCCACACCTGGAGTATTGTGTACATTAATGGTCTCCTTATTTAAAGAATGATGTAAACGCATTGGAAGCAGTTCAGAGAAGGTTTACTAAACTAATTCCAGGAATGGGTGGGTTGTCTATGAGGAAAGGCTGGACAGGTTGGGCCTGTATCCACTGGAGTTTAGAAGAGTAAGAGGCGAGTTGATTGAAACCTTTAAGATCCTGAGGGGTCGTGACAGGGTGGATGTGGAAGAGGATGTTTCCTCCTGGGGGAGAATCTAGACCTAGGGGGTCACTGTTTAAAAATAAGGGGTCGTTCCTTTAAGACAGAGATGAGATTTTTTTTCTCTTAGAGGATAGTTAAGCTTTGGAACTCTCTTCCTGAAAAGGTGGAGGAAGCAGAGTCTTTGAATATTTTTAAGGCACAGCTAGACAGATTCTTGGTAAGCAAGGGGGTGAAAGGTTATTGGGGTTAGGCAGGAATGTGGGGTGGAGGTAACAGGCAGATCAGTCATGATCTTTTTGAATGGCAGAGCAGGCTCGAGGGGCTGAGTGGCCTACTCCTGCTCCTAATTTCGTATGTTTGTGCACTTGTAACCTGTAAAAAAGGTACAGAACAAGAGCTGGAAAGTGACATTAGGCTGGCTTTCGGCCTATGGGCCGAATGGCCTCCGTTCTATCCCACGCAGCTTTCCAGTCTCTCCAACTGCAGGCTTTCAGTGGGCCAGCACAGACACGATGGGCCAAATGACCTTCTCGCTGCGCTGCGCCACCCCAGCGAGGCTGCGCATGTTTTGTTGAGAGTTGAACTGAAGGGTTAAGCTCAGTCACAACACACTTTGGACCAGACATATGCACACAGCGGGAATGCCAAGTGCGGAGCTGGGATATGGGATTGGGATGTCATTCACTGACTTCCGCCTCCACGCAGAATAAGTCCCCGATCGTAATAAAACTGGGAACTGGGTGTTACACAGAACATTAATGAGATTCCCTGAATCAGGAGCACTGGGAGCAAAGATTATTGCAAAGTACTGGTACTAAGGATTGTGGAGTCAAGTGGAGGTTTCTTCCTTCCACCAACCCTCGCTCACGTTCCAGTCGTATACCCCGAAAGGTTTCTGCAGAAAGAGTGGGCGGAGAAGGGGTGGTGGGGGTGATTGCTCAAATCACATTTCCAGTCTGTAAACACTTTACACTTCCCCTGCAACGAGCAGTGAGGTCAGCCAACATTGAGAGGAAAGAATGCTTTTGTTAAACTTTGAGAGTCTCTGACATGCATGGGGATTGGCACAGTGACAGAGATGAGAGGGGGAAATCCCTTCTCTCCGACTCCGAGGACTTCCTTCCTGCAGCGGCTCCTTCCCTTGAGTCACGCCACAACAGAGAAGGATAGCACCACCGCACCCCCCCCCCCCCCGCCCCCACTACCACCCCACACCGGACTCCCCCAAAACCCAACACCACCACCGCCCCCCCCCCCCCCCCCACCCCACAACCGCAACCCCCACACCATGCCATCCGGCCAGTGGTCCACATGTAACGTCCTAGAGGCCCTGAGGGAAAAGGAGAGGGTGGATCCTGTGGGATGGTTCCCTGAGCAGAATATCAAAGTCATTTGGCAGAATGCCTCATCGCCAGAACTTTCCAACAAGCACCAGGACGTAGCTTGGCTGGTGGTGAGAAAGGCCCTCCCGGTAAGATCCTTCCTACACGCCAGGAGTCTCACCCCCTCGGCATGTTGCCCTCGAGGTGGCTGTGGTGGGGGAGAGACTGTTGTTCACCTCCTTGTGGATTGTGCCTTTGCGAAGAAGGTCTGGAGAGAGAAGCAGTGGTTTCTGTCGAGCGTTCATCCTGAGCAGTTCTGTGACACAGGACTCTGTGCTCTACAGGCTGTTCCCAGGGACACACACCGAGACAAACATCAGCTGCAGCTGGAGGTTCATCAAGTCGGTGAAAGATGCCCTCTGGTCTGCCCAAAACTTGTCGGTCTTCCAGCGCAAAGAGTTGTCCCTGACCGAGTGTTGCAGACTGACACAATCCAAAGTCCAGGACTACGTGCTGAGGGATGCACTAAAGCTTGGGGGAGCTGCCACAAAGGCCCAATGGGGAAGGGTCACTGTCTAAGACCTTTCTGCCATAGTGCACCGAGGGACTGGAAAACCTCTGGACTGTATGCACCAGAGAACATTTGACATGAAGTGTAAATGTATACTGTTAAATGTAATGAGATACCTCATGTGATGTGTTGAAAGAAGCTGATATTACACTTCATGTTATGCAATTTACTTGTACAAGCATTATTAATGAGGTGGTGACATAGTGGTATTGTCACTGGGCTAGTCATCCAGGGTAATGCTCCGGGGACCAGGGTTCAAATCCCACCACGGCTGATAGCGAAATTCAAATTCAATAAAATTCTGGATGATGACCATGGAACCAGTGCTGATTACCATTAAAAACCCCATCTGGTTCACTGATACCCCATTAGGGAGGGAAATCTGCCGTCCTTACCCGGTCTGGCCTACATGTGACTCCAGACCCACAGCGATGGGGATGACTGCCCAATGAAATGGCTGAGCAAACCACTCAGCCCTCAAGGAGGGGGATGGGCAATAAATGTTGGCCCAGCCCAGAGAAGTCCACAAAATGAACAAATAAAAATAATATGTGTATATGTGTTCTGGGAAGCTTGTACTCAGGCACACAAACCTACTGCCTGAACCCGTCCAGAATGAGTTCCGGGAAAGGACGGACCCTGTGCATTTCTATAGCACCTTTCACAATCTCAGGGTGGTTGGTCGTGGCAGGGGAGAGTCTAAAAGGCCCTCACCTCCGATGAAGCTCTTCTCTCTGGAGTTGTCAAAGCAGGCGGGGGGGAGAACCACGGCAATAAATTAACGGCGAGGAGAGGGCACCCCAGGCTGTCCTCACCTTGGGGGTGAGGGATAGATAAATGCTGATGTCAGGACACCCACCGCACCCCTCCCCGGTCTCCACCGAAACAGCGGCCATGGGATCTTTTATGCCCCTCCTGTCCCTGCGAACACACAGGGTGCATTGGGCAGCCACAGGCCGGAGTCGGAGAATGGGACAGGCCTGTGCCCACCTCCCACTTGGCACTGCCCACTCCTTCCTGCCCATTGAAAAATCCGCCCCATCTACTACTGGCGAGGGTAGGGCAAGTCAGCCCTGCTCAACTTAAAACAATCCCTCAGATCGGCAAACGGACTCTGAAAGAGCTCCTAGTCGCATGGGCCCACCTTCCGAGGCTGACAGATACTATCTTGTAGCACCACGCAGCACAGGAAGAGACCATTCGGCCCATCGTGTCTGCGTCAGCTCTCCCCGCGAGAGCGACTTACCTATCCCCGCTCCCCCACGCCCTTTCCTTGTCACCTCAAACTAATGCCCTTGACCTTTCTGCCAACGGGGACAGTTTCTCATTGCCCGTCCCCCTTCCACGCCACCTGCGCACAAAAGCTTGGCCGAGGTTTCGCCGTTCTTTAGCCCTCCCGTCTCCATGGTCAACTCCTAGGCTCGCCCCATACCCAGAGTGATGAGAGAATTCCTTTAACCCGAGAATGTAATCTGCAACAGTCCGGCATTGCAACTCTTTCCTTTGGCCGAGTACAATTCTCAGTGCAACCTCGTTCTTAGTCATGTTGTTCTTGGTGGGGGGGGGGGGTTGTTGGCGGGGGCTGTGAATCATATTAATTTCAGTTCGTTGCATCGTCTCGCGGGCAAACATCTCCAAAGCATCTGACCCCCATCACGGTGAGTAAAACATTTGCATTATCCTCAACTCCAATTGTACTCGCTTTCATTTTGTTCATAATTAAACCAGTCCTCTTTGTCAGAGTTGAACCTGCCTCCTCCACACCCTCAGGCAGTGCATTCCAGATTCTACTCACTAGCTGCGTGAAAAAATGTTTCCTCTTGTCACTGGTGCCCCTTCTGCTAATTACCTTAAAGCAGTGCCCTCAGCCTTTCCACCAATGGACACAGTTTCTGCCTATCTACTCTGCCTAGACACTTCGGGATGTGGAACACCTCTTATCTACCTTCAACAGTCCCAACTTCTCCTCCAATCCATCCACAGGACAGAAGTCCCTCATCTCTGCAATCATTCTCTTGAATCTTTTTTTTCCACCCCCTCTACTACCTTCATACCCTCCCGAAAGTGTGGCTCCCAGAAATGGACACAATACTGCAGTTGAGACCAAACCAGTGTTTTATAAAGGCTTAGCATAACGTTCTTGCTTTTGTACTCTATAGACCAAGGTCAGGAATCTGTATGCTTTATTAATCGCTCTGTCAACCTGCCCTGCCACCTCAATGATTTATGCACATGTACCCCAGGTCCCTCAGCTCCTGTACCCCCTTTAGAATTTTACTCTTTATTTTATATTGTCTCTTGTCATTCTTGCTCCTAAAATGAATCACAAATGATCACCATCTTCAGCTGCTTCATCAATGGCCTTCCTTCCATCATAAGGTCAGAGGTGGGGATGTTTGCTGATGATTGCACAATGTTCGGCACCATTCGTGACTCCTCAGATACTGAAGCAGTCCGTGTCCAAATGCAGCAAGAGCTGGACAATATCCAGGCTTGGGCTGACAAGTGGCAAGTAACATTCACACCACACAAATGCCAGGCAATGTCCATCTTCAACAAGAGAGAATCTAACCATTGCCCCATGATGTTCAGTGGCATTACCATCACTGAATCCCCCACTATCAACATCCTGGGGGTTACCATTGACCAGAAATTAAACTGGACTAGCCATATAAATACTGTATCTCCAAGGGCAGGTCAGAGGCTAGGAATCCTGTGGCGAGTAACTCACCTCCTGACTCCCCAAAGCCTGTCCACCATCTACAAGGCACAAGTCAGGAGTGTGATGAATACTCCCCACTTGCCTGGATGAGTGCAGCTCCCACAACACTCAAGAAGCTCAACACCATCCAGGACAAAGCAGCCCCGCTTGATCGGCACCCCATCCACAAACATTCACTCTCACCACCACCGACGCACAGTAGCAGCAGTGTGTACCATCTACAAGATGCACTGCAGGAACATACCAAGGCTCCTTGGACAATACCTTCCAAACCCACAACCACTACCATCTAGAAGGACAAGAGCAGCAGACACATGGGGAACACCACCACCTGGAAGTTCCCCTCCAAGTCACTCACCATGCTGACTTGGAAATATATTGGCTGTTCCTTCACTGTCACTGGGTCAAAATCCTGAAATTCCCTCCCTAACAGCACTGTGGGTGTACCTACACCACATGGGACTACAGCGGTTCAAGAAGGAAGCTCACCACCACCTTCTCAAGGGGCAATTAAGGATGGGCAATAAATGCTGGGCCCAGCCAGCGAAGCCCACATCCAATGAAGGAATAAAAAAGTGCTTCACATTTCTCTGTTAAATTTCACATGAGTGCCACATGTCCACTCATTCCACTAGTTTGTCCAAGTCCTCTTGCAGTCCACACTATCTGTCTCAATGCTCACAATACTTCTGAGTTTTGTGTTGTTCCCAAATTTTGCAATTGGGCCCTGTACACCCAAATCTAAGTCATTAATCTAGGTTCAGAAAAGCTGTACAGACCCCTGGGGCTCTCCGTTATGTGTCTTCCCCTAGTTCGAAAAATACCCATTTACCACTACTCTCTGTTTCCTCTCACTCAGCCACCATGTTACTATAGTCCCTTTTCTCCCAGGAGCTCTAACTTTGCTCACAGGTCTGTTGTGCTGAACTTTATCAAACACTTTTTGGAAGCCCATGTACACCACCTCGACAGCATTGCCCTCATCAACCCTCTCTGTTAACTCATCAAATAGCCTCAAGCGCTTTAACTGCCCTGAATAAATCCGTGCTGCTTTTAGTCCGAATTATCCTTCGTTCCTTCTTCCTTCTTTATCAACTCATCGGATGCGGGTGTCATTGGCCAGGCCAGCATTTGTTGCCTGCTGGATCCTGTGAATCCTCATTGCCAGTTTGTTATGAGAGGTAGCCGAGTTGGTTGATAGAGTTGATCAGCAGACACTTCTTAGGTGGAAAACTTCCAGTTTATTTACAAAGGGACTCAGCAGCAACTACACGTGTGCTTTCACTTCAAACTCTATCTCTACATCACTAACTACTAACTACTGAGGTAGCCCATGCTACTTTCCTATTGGGTATTAAAGATCATGTGACCTTCCTTAACAAGCATTTTTCTTAAAGTTTATATTACACATCAGATAAAAACCACAATTACCACATCCCTCCCCCTTTACTTGGATATAATTTTTATATTTACAAGTACAATTTTCTCTAGACAACAAAATATTAACACAGATAAGTCATTTACAAATTCAGCCTTTCTGGGGCTTTCCTTATGTGTGTAGGACGTCTCAGCTCCACAGCTTCAGATACCTCATCAGGAACCTCCTTTTCTGTTGTCTGAACATCAGACGCTTCAATGAGCTCCTGCAGTATCCTCCACTCATGAAGGAGCAATCGATGTGGCGGTACTGTTTCGAGTTGTCTCAACAGGAAACACTGAGCTGGCCATGAATACTGGTGGCACCATTTCTTGGTGATTTGTCTTTCTCTTCCTTCGATGATCCGCATGTCTCCCTATGACTCGACCTTCCACCTCCACGTGCTAAGGTAGAGGTCCAGTCACCGCACCTATTTCACCCGGTAACCACTTTGGTTCTTCCCTGAAGTTCTTTGCGTTTACCGGCTCTCCCATGGTTAATTCCCTCTCACGGCTGTGCCAGTCGTGTCCAGTTTTCCGGCTTCCCTGACTCCTTTCCACCTTCCCCTCTAAATTCAGCATCATTAAACTTAACCCCACCCTAAGATGGTGGGTTCACCTGTAATTCTGCAGGTGTCATACCTGTTGTTGTGGGGGGGTGGTGGGGGGTGGTCAGATAATGGACAAGAAAGTGTGCTAGCTTGGTTATTAAGTAATTTCCAGTTAGCTTCTTCAAGCTTGAATGTTTGAACCGCTGCTTTGGCTAGTCCATTTGAGGAAGGGTGGGTACGGTGCAGTTTTTACACGAGTGATACCGTTGAGGCTGATAAACCATTGAAACTCAGCACTGGTAAGTGCTGTGCCGTTATCGGAAACGACTGCTTCTGGTAGTCCGTGAATGGCAAAACCCTGACGTCTCTTCTCAATTGTAGCAGTGGATGTTGGTGATTCTACCTCTGATGTGCCCATCCATTTTGAATGGGCATCGACAATGAGCAGAAACATTGTTCCCAAGGAAGGTCACATAGCCAAGGTGTAACCGCACCCATAGTCTTCCTGGTCACTCCCAAGGGTGTAACGGAGCTGTTGAAGGCAACTGTCGCAGTGGCTGACATTGTATACAATTCTTCACTAAATTTTCTGTTTCTCCACCATAGGTAGCTGCGCGCTATGGTCTTCCTTCAGGGTATTCCTGGATGTGCGCTGTGTAGTTCAATTAACAGCGTTCCCTGCGGAGGAACTGTCACTCCAGCTCCCCACAACAAGGTGCCATCCCTGGCTGGTTATTTCATGTCTTCCTGTTGACGCACGGCTTCATTTCGTCAGGTATGGGTTCCCGTGACCCACCGGGTAGCGCTTGTTCTCGCACTTCAGACAGGACCGGGTCCCGACTTGTCCAGTCTCTGACCTGTCGAGCACAAACCGGCGAGGGATCTAAGAAATTTAACAATGAAGCAAGTTCCTGTGGAACTGGGACATCCTCATTACTTTCTTGCCAAGCCAGGTGACTCAGTACTCAGTACACCGGCGTTTCTGATCTGATGGCCAGGCCTGTGAACGAAAGTGTGTTCATATACTGCCAGAGTTAAAGCATTATTTGTGTCTTTGTGCCCTCTTTCTAGCGCTGACTGCAATCTCGCCCGTCTTTTCAACCTCAATATTGGCCCGACTACTCTCCGGCATAAGCTCGACTTGAGTGAACTCAGTGGCTGAGTATCCCAAAATGTCATTGTCTATCTGCTTCTTGGAAAATTCGGTGACTTTTGCTCCCAAAGCCTCTTTGGCTTCACCTCACTGATTCTGCAGCTCGTTCCGAATCTTTTTCCGTGTTTGTGTGCTGCCTCCCGGAAAATTGCACATTGCTGAGTCTTCTCCGCCAACTCGTCCTTCAGCTTGCTGGGAGAGGTGCTGAATCCTTTCTGTTTCTCTCTGGAGGTACAAACTTTGGCCTGAGGGCCTCCTGTCGGGCGTGAGGGCCCGTTGACGGGTTTTCTTTCTCCCCGCAAAGGTTGCTCACCCCGTCTCGAACTCTGTCATCAAGCGGCATCTCTTCAAGTTCCTTCTGCTGACCTACAATGTCTTGGCTCATGGCAGCCTGCCTTTCTCCAAACTGTTGAGCCCTCACACACTCCTTCTCCAAAACAGGAACGTTTCCAGCTTCCTTTTGGAATCTCAGTGGCCAATCAAAGTTGATTTCCCTTGGCCAGTTTCACCGGAGGAGGCTTGGAACTCCACCTCTCAATACCAACACTGGTAGCTTTGCCGATTAGCTTCCATAATGGACAGTTACTCTTCTTATGCCTTTTACTTGAATGGTTTCACCCCTGTAGGTTTTTAGTTTGGAAGCTATTTCTTCTAAATCTAATTAATGCTCAACTTTATTCAGATATCTGTAGGTATTTTCCACAATTACTGTAATGGAAGCTCCTGTCTCCACTTCCATTCTAACAGGTCTGCCATTTACTTTCACTGTGACAAATATTGGTTCTGCCTTTCCAACTTTCAGAAAGAAAGTGATAGAGACAGAGGTAAAGAGAGAGAGACAGGGAGAGAGAGAGAGACCATGACATAGAGAGGCAGAAAGAGAGAGAAATAGAGACAGAGGGAGAGAAAGACAGTGAGAAAGAGACAGAAAGAGAATCTGGTAGAGAGGATGGAGTGAGATGGTGAGATGCGGAGACATAAAGGAGTGATAAAGAGAGAGAGAGAGAGACAGAGAGAGGGACGTAGAGAGAGAGACAGAGAGAGACAGTGAGAGAGATATAGAGGGAGGGAGAAAGGCAGAAACAGTGAGAGAGACTTAGAGAGTGAGACAGTGAGAGAGACATATAGAGAGTGAGAGAGACATGGAGGATAGAGAGACAGACAGAGACAGTGAGAGAGATATAGAGAGACAGACAGAGAGAGAGAGACAGTGAGTGAGACAGCGAGAGACACAGAGTGAGCCAGAGACAGCGAGTCACAAAATAAAAGAAGAGAGAGAACGATAGAGGGACAGTGAGAGAGAGACAGAGCGACAGAGAGTGACTGAGAGAGAGAAAGCAGAAGGGGGACAGATAAATGCAAGTGCTGCTGTGTGTGATCTGCTATCTGACCAGCAGAGGGAGGAGCTGACTGCTCTACCAAAGCACAAAGTTTAATGCTGCCAAGTACATGCTGGGACTGGGAACTGGGGAGAGGTGAGTGAAAGGGTTAATCCCCTCCACTGGGAACAGGCTGCCCGATGTCTGTAACTGGGGAGAGGTGGGTGAAAGGGTTAATCCACTCCACCGGGAACAGGCTGCCCGATGTCTGTAACTGGGGAGAGGTGGGTGAAAGGGTTAATTCCCTCCAGTGGGAACAGGCTGCCCGATGTCTGTAACTGGGGAGAGGTGGGTGAAAGGGTTAATCCCCTCCAGTGGGAACAGGCTGTCCGATGTCTGTAGCTGGGAAGAGGTGGGTGAAAGGGTTAATCCAGTCCACTGGAAACAGGCTGCCTGGCGCCTATAACTGGGGAGAGGTGGGTGAAAAGGTTAATCCCCTCCACAGGGAACAGGCTGCCTGTACCTGGGAGACGTGGGTGAAAGGGTTAATCCCCTCCATTGGGACCAGGCTGCCTGGCGCCTGTAACTGGGAGAGGTGGGTGAAAGTGTTAATCTCCATCTTAATTGCCACCTCCAATATAATGTTGGACTGGGACACTTTGTGATAAGCCTCACTCCTTTATCTGATTTCCCCTTTCATTCTATCTGTTTGTGATATCCTGCTTCTCACAATCTGTGCCCAAAGCATTGAGCAATAAGATCCAGGAAGTGTATTAAGTAAGTATTCTGAGAGTTCTCGGAATATTAAATACCTCATTGTCTGTTTGACTTGTTAATTTTCTCAGGATTTGAGTGGGTGGGATCAGTTTTGGCCTCAGTTGCTCAGGTGCTCATTATCCAAGGGGGATGTCCACTGGGTCTGTGAACAATCAACGGGATATGTCACGGGAATATTCCCGGGATTCCGGCTGCTTCCCAGGTATCTGTGATCAGAGGCGGCTTCCCTGAGCGACCCAGAGCCAGTCTGGAGTTATTCTGGATTGAGTCCGGAGTGAATCCGGAGTCAGTCTGGAGTGAGTTTGAAGCCAGACTGGGGTCAGTCTGGAGTGAGTCTCGAGTCAGTCTGGAGTGAGTCTGTAGTCAGTTTGGAGTCAGTCTGGAGTCAATGTGTAGTCAGTCTGCAGTGAGCCTGGAGTGAGTGTGAAGTCAGACTGGAGTGAGTCTGCAGTCAATCTGTAGTCATTCTGGAGTTAGTATGGAGTCAGTCTGGAGTAAGTCCGAAGTCAGGCTCCAGTCAGGTTGGGCTCAGTGTAAAAGGGCAGTGCAGGAGTTATAGGTAGGGAGGGAAAGAGAGTGAGGGAGGGAGTGAGGGAGGGAGTGAGGGAGGGAATATATGTTGGTAGGAGTGGGGGTAGGAGAGAGAGTGAGGGATTGAGGGAATGAGTGAGGTAGTGAGGCTAAATGTGAGTGAGGTAGGGAGTGACTGGGGGAGGGAGGTGTCAGAAAGGGAAGGAGTGAGTGAAAGAGAGAGGGAGTGAGGGAGGGGGCGGAGGAAGGGAGTGAGTGAGGTAGGGGGTGAGGGTGGGAAGGAGTGAGGGATTGAGCGAGGGAGGTGTCAGTGAGGGAAGGAGTGAGTGAGGGAGGGAGGGGGTGAGGGAGGGAGTGAGAAGTGAGGGAGGGAGCGATGGTGGGGTGGGGGTGGGGGGGGGTGGAGGTGGGAGAGTAGAGGGTGAGGGGCAGGGGAGGGTTAATACCCAGCTGGCATGGCATCCAGTGAGTTGTCCTGGCCTTCACCCCTGGGGTTGGGGGGGGTGGGGCGGTGGGGGTGGTGATGCCCCACCGGAATCAGGCCGGTGAGTTAGAGCTGGAGGTGAGAGAGGGGAGGGGGGGGGGGGATCCCGGGGAACTCTTAGCCCAGCTCTGAGGGGGTTCCGTCACCTCAGGCCAGACTGACATTCCCTGTATAACCTCCCCGCCCCACCCCCCATCACCACCACACACACTGCCATGGTAGGGTGGTGGGGGGGGGTGGGGGGGAGGAGGGGTGGTGGGGGGAGGAGGAGGCGGGGAGGGGAAGAGGAGCAGCTAAGACAATTGAAGAGTTTCTTTGAGAGTCCGCCCTTTTCCTGCTCTCACTCTGCCCAATAATAAATCAGCAAAAGGGGAAGTCCCTCCAGCATTATTTTCTTTCAGTTTGACTTCCGATCGCTCATTGTGAATTTGCAGAGAGAGAGTGAGTGAGTGAGTGTGTGTGTGAGAGAGAGAGAGAGAGAGAGAGAGAGAGAGAGGAGGGGGAAGAGCATCTGAGCAGACTCAACTTACCAGTGTTGTGAAAGAGTTCAGCTGATGAGCCACTTCAGTGTTTCTGGAAGTGTTTGCAGCGAGAGTTGAGCATTGCTGGGCTTTCAGTCTCTCTGCAGTCAACACCCCTGGCAGCCGGTGTCTTATCAGCTGGCCACCCACTTCTAACCCACCTCCCCCCAACCCTCCCACCCCCACCCCCACCCCCCCACCCCCAATTCATGGCTTCCCCGGTTGCCTGAGCTGAGCTGGTGAGGGTCCTATCGCTTAGGACAGCAGCGGAGCGAGCGCCCTGGCCACCAAGGGGACCCTGGTTGCCTACCCTTTCCCCATGTGCGTGAATCCCGGCTCTGTCGTGCCCACCGAGCGGTTGGCATCGCTCCGCGCCATGGAGCAGCAGCAGCAGCAGGTGTGCCCGGCCCCGCTGGACCTGCGACTGAGGAGGGGCCAGTGCCAGGAGAGGCCGGGGGTCCCGGCGGAGTGGACGACGGCCGGCGCCGGCAGGGGGCGCTGGCACCAGCGGGCGCAGGCCGGACCCGGCCGGAGGAGGAAGTGGGGAGAGAGGACGGAGCGCCAGGAGGAGGAGGAGGAGGAGGAGGAGGAGGAGGAGGTGGAGGAGGAGGAGGAAGTGGAGGTGGGCAACCCACCAGACGCCAGGGCGGGCGAGGGAGGGGCAAGGAGAGGGCCGGCCTCGGAGCCGGCGGGCGAAGGGGGCCACCGGGCGCCCAACAGGCCCCGCATCTCCCTGCCGCCCAGGAAGAGACCCTACACCGCGGAGAGAGAGGAGAAGCCCCCCGCCCCTTCGAAAGCGCCTTGCCTGCCGGAGGAGAGCGTGCCAACTCGCGCCGACCACCAGGAGCCCGTGCGGTTGAAAGATGAGCCCCAGGACACTTTCAGCTACTGCGGTGGGGGTCAACAACAGCTCCTGGCCAACCCTCTGCCGAGCGCCAATGGATACCCCTACATGGAGTCCATATACATGCCCTACAGGCTACAGGTCCCGTGCTACACAGGTAAGACCCTCATTCTGCTGACTGACATCCCTGTAGCTGGTACTAAATGGGCACTGCCCCCTGCAGGGGTATGGGGGGAGGGAACAGGCTGGGAAGAGACTGGTGGGGTGGGGGGGAGGGCAATGTTCTGGACAGAGATTTCCCCTCTTAAGTGACCCATCCCTCTCCTGATCACTGTCTCCATGTGTGTGTGTGCGTGGGCGTATGTGTGTGAGTGAGTACGTATAATTGTGTGTGTGTGTGTGTCTGGGTCTGTGTGTATGTGTGTGAATCCGTGTCTGTGTGAGTGTGTTTGTCTGTGTGTGTGTGCGCGCGTGTGTGTATCTGTCTGTGTGTTTGATTCTGTGAGTGTGTGTGTGTATGACTGTGTGTGTGTGTGTATGTGAGTATGTATTACTGTGTGTGTGCGTTTGTGTATGTGTATCTGGGTCTGTGAGTATGTGTGTGAATCCGTGTCTGTGTGAGTCTGTGTGTAAGTGAGTTTGTGTGTATGTGTGTGTGCGCGTGTGTCTGTGTGTGTATCTGCCTGTGTGTTTAAGTCAGTGTATGTGTGTGTGTGTGTGTGTTTGTCTGTCTGTGTGTTTGAGTCTATGTATGTGTGTGTGTGTATCTGTCTGTGTGTTTGAGTCTATGTATGTGTGTGTGTGTATCTGTCTGTGTGTTTGAGTCTATGTATGTGTGTGCGTGTATCTGTGTGTTTGAGTCTATGTATGTGTGTGTGTACCTCTCTGTGTGTTTGAGTCTATGTATGTGTGTGCATGTATCTGTGTGTTTGAGTCTATGTATGTGTGTGTGTATCTGTCTGTGTGTTTAAGTCTATGAGTCTGTGTGTGTGTGTGTGTGTGTGTGTGTGTGTGTGTGTGTGTGTGTGTGTGTGTGTGTGTGTGTGTGTAACTGTCTGTGTGTTTGAGTCTTTATATGTGTGTGTGGGTGTGTGTGTGTATCGTTAAGGTGGTATGCTGTGCCTTTAAATGTTGAAGCTACTTCCTCACCACCAGTGCTTTCCCTGTGGTGTGAGTGACCTGAAGTATTTTGTAAGAAACACAGTCACTAGGATGTGGGCTTCGCTGGCTGGGCCAGCATTTATTGCCCATCCCTAATTGCCCCTTGACAAGGTGGAGGTGAGCTGCCTTCTTGAGCCGCTGCAGCCCATGTGGTGTAGGTACACCCACAGCGCTGTTAGGGAGGGAGTTCCAGGGTTTTGACCCAGCGACAGTAAAGGAACGGCCGATATATTTCCAAGTCAGGATGGTGGGTGGTTTGGAGGGGAACTTCCAGGTGGTGGTGTTCCCCATGTGTCTGCTGCCCTCAGACCTCTCGATAGCAGTGGTCGTGGGTTTGGGAGGGGCTGCCCAAGGAGCCTTGGTGGGTCCTCCTGTGGCAGTGCTCCTCAGGCTCATAGGCTGTGGGTATAGTTGTTGGCTCCAGCCCTGTCAAACCTGTGAGGGTTCGACAGGCACTGGTCAACCCCCCCCACTGCCTCCTCTGCACCACCACCCCTCCTCCAACGCCAGCTTGAACAGCTTCGATGTTAAAGAGCGCTGAATGAGTGGAGGTCATGCCAACTCAGGTGAGGTCACTCAAAGGCCAAGTCACCTGACCCCCTGCTCTCCGACCTGGCCCTACTAATGAACAGAAGGTCGGAGCTGAATGTTGAGTTTTCCGGGGGGGGGGGGGTGGGGTGGGGGTAAGGGGGAAGGGTGGGGGGAGGGGCAGGGAGGTGAGCACTTTAGGGGCAGGGTCAGGGGTCAGCGGTGGTCAGTGTGCAGGTCGCCACAGGGAACTGAAGGTCCCAGTTTTAGGCCGAAAGAGGGTGATTTGGGGGAGCAGGAGAGTGATTGAGGGGGGCAAAGAGGGAGGAGGAGAGTAAGGGAGGAGGAGAGTGATCGGGGGAGCAATGAGGGAGGAGGAGAGTGAGGGAGTGGGAGAGTGATCGAGGGGGGCAATGAGGGAGGAGGAGAGTGAGGGAGCGGGAGAGTGATCGAGGGGGGCAATGAGGGAGGAGGGGAGTGAGGGAGCGGGAGAGTGATTGAGGGGGGAATGAGGGAGGAGGAGAGTGAGGGAGCGGGAGAGTGATTGAGGGGGGCAATGAGGGAGGAGGAGAGTGAGAGAGGGGGAGAGTGATCGAGGGGAGCAACGAGGGAGGAGGAGAGTGAGGGAGGAGAGACTGAGGGTCGGAGGAGAGCCTGAGGGAGGAAGTGAGGGAGGGGAGAGTGAGGGAGGGGGAAAGTGAGTGTGGGCAAGACTGAGGGAGGGAGTGAGGGTGGAGGACAGTGAGGGAGGGGGAGAGCTGGGTAGGGGGAGAGTGAAGGAGACGGAGAGTGAGGGAGGGGGAAAGTGAGACAAGTGGGAGTGAGGAAGTGGGAGAGAGAGAGCGAGATAGAGACAAGAAGAAAAAGATAGAAAGGTAAAGAGACAGAGGGAGAGACCGAGAGAGAGAGAAAGGTTCTCGTTCCACTTGCTCACTATTGTGTTCACCATGGGCCTGGAGCTGTGTTGAGAGAGCACCATGGACAAATCACATAAGTCAAAGCACCTGGGAGCCAGTGACATTGGTTAGAAGTTTGGTCACGGTTATAATATAGGAACAGTGGCAGGAACATTCTGCACAGTAAACTCACACTTGATCTGTTTGTTGATGATGTTAACATTAGACCCAGGAGATCACAAAGAAATCCCCCTACTTCAAATAACAGTCACAGCCACAGCGTCGAGCTGAGACAGCAGGCAGTGCCTTGGTTTAATGTTTCACCTAATCCCTGGCAGCTCAGAAACTGCAGCACTCCCTCAGTATTGACCCTCCGACAGTGCAGCACTCCCTCAGTACTGACCTTCTGACAGTGCAGCACTCCCTCAGTACTGACCCTCCGACAGTGCAGCACTCCCTCAGTGCTGACCCTCCGACAGTGCAGCACTCCCTCACTGCTGACCCTCCGACAGTGCAGCCCTCCTTCAGTACTGACCCTCCGACAGTGCAGCACTCCCTCAGTACTGACCTTCTGACAGTGCAGCACTCCCTCAGTACTGACCCTCTGACAGTGCAGCACTCCCTCAGTACTGACCCTCTGACAGTGCAGCACTCCCTCAGGACTGACCCTCTGACAATGCAGCACTCCCTCAGTACTGACCCTCTGACAGTGCAGCACTCCCTCAGTACTGACCCTCTGACAGTGCAGCACTCCCTCAGTACTGACCCTCCAACACTCCCTCGGTTTTGACCCTCCCAAAGGGCAGTACTCGGTCAGTCTCAATTCTATATTTTTAAAAATGCATTCAAGGGCTGTGGGTGGCTATTTATTACCCATCCCTAATTGTCCTTGTTTGGAGGAAAGTTTAAGAGTCAAACACACATTGCTGGGGTCCGGAGTCACGTATGGATTTTCTTTCCTTCCCCAAAGGGGGTTAATGTACCAGATGGGGCTTTTACAACAATTAACAATGGTTGCATAGCCATCATCAGACTTATTAATTCTGGTGCTGTGAGATTCGAACCCACGTCCCCAGAGAGTCACTCTGGTGTCCCGAGAACACCAGGTTGGTGACAATACCTCTAGGCCACCCCCTCGAGCTCCCTGAGTAGGACTTGAACCCATGATCTTGCGACTCGGAGAGGTGGGGGTGGTGGGTGGTGAGAGGGCCACCCACTGAGCTGCAGCAGACAGTACCCCGGCCGCGGAACCATTCATGAGCGAGTCCCCGCAAGCGGCCAGTCCTGTGCCCGGTCCATCGGCTGGAGGTAGAACAGCAATGGAGAACAGAGAATCTGTCTGGATCACTGTCTCTGGCTGGGGCTTGTCGGCCGGTCACGTGAGATCTATGTGGGGGCTTTCCAGGCGCCTGCTTGTCAATTCCTCATGGTTCTGAGACCCTGTGTGCAAAAGGAAACGCCACAACGTTGGCCAGACAGGCACACAGAGCGCTGGAGCATGCAATTGTCTCAAATTCCCCTCACTTTCACTCGATTGTTTTATCATGTGAAACGTTGGATTAATTAAAGCTGGGGGGTTTTTTTAGCAACAGCATATCAAAATACACAAACACAAGCCCGGGGTCATGACGGCTCCACAGTCATCAAACACTCCCAGGACAGGTACAGCACGGGGTTAGATACAGAGTAAAGCTCCCTCTACACTGTCCCCATCAAACACTCCCAGGACAGGTACAACACAGGGTTAGATACAGAGTAAAGCTCCCTCTACACTATCCCCATCAAACACTCCCAGGACAGGTACAGCATGGGGTTAGATACAGAGTAAAGCTCCCTCTACACTGTCCCCATCAAACACTCCCAGGACAGGTACAGCACGGGGTTAGATACAGAGTAAAGCTTCCTCTACACTGTCCCCATCAAACACTCCCAGGACAGGTACAGCACGGGGTTAGGTACAGAGTAAAGCTCCCTCTACACTGCCCCCATCAAACACTCACAGGACAGGTACAGCAGAGGGTGAGATACAGAGTAAAGATCCCTCTAAACTGTCCCCATCAAACACTCCCAGGACAGGTACAGCATGGGTTAGATACAGAGTAAAGCTCCCTCTACACTGTCCCCATCAAACACTCCCAGGACAGGTACAGCACGGGGTTAGATACAGAGTAAATCTCTCTCTACACTGTCCTCATCAAACACTCCCAGGACAGGTACAGCACGGGGTTAGATACAGAGTAAAGCGCACTTGGGTGAATGCTCCCAGAAATGATTGTTAACGATTCTCACTCCCTGACTCAGTGATCAGGCCCCTTCCTTCCTTATGCACATCTGTCAGTTACGAGAAATGCCTTGAGATGTTATTCAGTTGCAGGTAAATGTACGAACACTTCGGGCGCTTTTCACTGCCTGTGGTGACTATCAAAGCAGTGTATGCAAATCTGAGGCATGTTCATCTGTGCATTGCTTAGATGCTCTTGCTGCTGATGATTGGCATCCCATTAAAGGGTGATCACAAGTAACCCTCCGGACAATCAGGTTCAACAGGCTGGTGTGAGTCCTGTGTTCTCTGCTGTTACACACAGCCTTCAGTTTGTTCCCCACTCCCCCCAAAATGTAAATGTTGATGCATTGCAGAATTCCCATTCCCCCAAGTCCAATTCCATCCCTTGCTGCTCCCCCAGGGCTGAACGCACCTGTCCAAAGCACTGCCCCCTTACTGGACCCCGAGTTGGATTATGATCTCATCTCCAAGCCCTTCACCAAAACCATCCATTCCCACGTCCGTAACATCGCCCGGCTTTGCTCCTGTCTCAGCCCCTTCAACCCTCCCTATCTCCATAACCTCCTCCAGCCCCTACAACCCTCCCTATCTCTGTAATCTCCTCCAGCCGCTACAACCCCCCCTATCTCTGTAACCTCCTCCAGCCGCTACAACCCTTCCTATCTCTGTAACCTCCTCCAGCCGCTGCAACCCTCCCTATCTCTGTAACCTCTTCCAGCCCCTACAACCCTCCCTATCTCTGTAACCTCCTCCAGCCCCTACAACCCTCCCTATCTCTGTAACCTCCTCCAGCTCCTACAACCCTCCTTATCTCTGTAACCTCCTATAGTCCCTACAATCCTCCTTACCTCTGTAACCTCCTCCAGTCATTACACCCCTCCCTATCTCTGTAACCTCCTCCAGCCACTGCAACCTTCCCTATCTCTGTAACCTCCTCCAGCCCCTGCAACCCTCCCTATCTCTGTAACATCCTCCAGCCCCTGCAACCCTCCCTATCTCTGTAACCTCCTCCAGCACCTCCAACCCTCCCTATCTCTGTAACCCCTCCAGTCCCTCCAACCCTCCTTTCACTGTCCCCATCAAACACTCCCAGGACAGGTACAGCATGGGTTAGATACAGAGTAAAGCTCCCTCTACACTGTCCCCATCAAAACTCCCAGGACAGGTACAGCACGGGGTTAGATACAGAGTAAAGCTCCCTCTACACTGTCCCCATCAAACACTCCCAGGACAGGTACAGCACGGGGTTAGATACAGAGTAAAGCTCCCTCTACACTGTCCTCATCAAACACTCCCAGGACAGGTACAGCACGGGGTTAGATACAGAGTAAAGCGCACTTGGGTGAATGCTCCCAGAAATGATTGTTAATGATTCTCACTCCCTGACTCAGTGATCAGGCCCCTTCCTTCCTTATGCACATCTGTCAGTTACGAGAAATGCCTTGAGATGTTATTCAGTTGCAGGTAAATGTACGAACACTTCGGGCGCTTTTCACTGCCTGTGGTGACTATCAAAGCAGTGTATGCAAATCTGAGGCATGTTCATCTGTGCATTGCTTAGATGCTCTTGCTGCTGATGATTGGCATCCCATTAAAGGGTGATCACAAGTAACCCTCCGGACAATCAGGTTCAACAGGCTGGTGTGAGTCCTGTGTTCTCTGCTGTTACACACAGCCTTCAGTTTGTTCCCCACTCCCCCCAAAATGTAAATGTTGATGCATTGTAGAATTCCCATTCCCCCAAGTCCAATTCCATCCCTTGCTGCTCCACCAGGGCTGAACGCACCTGTCCAAAGCACTGCCCCCTTACTGGACCCCGAGTTGGATTATGATCTCATCTCCAAGCCCTTCACCAAAACCACCCATTCCCACGTCCGTAACATCGCCCGGCTTTGCTCCTGTCTCAGCCCCTTCAACCCTCCCTATCTCCATAACCTCCTCCAGCCCCTACAACCCTCCCTATCTCTGTAATCTCCTCCAGCCGCTACAACCCCCCCTGTCTCTGTAACCTCCTCCAGTCCTTACAACCCTCCCTATCTCTGTAACCTCCTCCAGCCGCTACAACCCTTCCTATCTCTGTAACCTCCTCCAGTCCTTACAACCCTCCCTATCTCTGTAACCTCCTCCAGCCCCTACAACTCTCCCTGTCTCTGTAACCTCATCCAGTCCTTACAACCCTCCCTATCTCTGTAACCTCCTCCAGCCACTACAACCCTTCCTATCTCTGTAACCTCCTCCAGCCGCTGCAACCCTCCCTATCTCTGTAACCTCTTCCAGCCCCTACAACCCTCCCTATCTCTGTAACCTCCTCCAGCCCCTACAACCCTCCCTATCTCTGTAACCTCCTCCAGCTCCTACAACCCTCCTTATCTCTGCAACCTCCTCCAGTCCCTACAACCCTCCTTATCTCTGTAACCTCCTCCAGTCCTTACACCCCTCCCTATCTCTGTAACCTCCTCCAGCCACTGCAACCTTCCCTATCTCTGTAACCTCCTCCAGCCCTTGCAACCCTCCCTATCTCTATAACCTCCTCCAGCCCCTGCAACCCTCCCTATCTCTGTAACCCCTCCAGCCCCTCCAACCCTCCTTTCACTGTCCCCATCAAACACTCCCAGGACAGGTACAGCACAGGGTTAGATACAGAGTAAAGCTCCCTCTACACTGTCCCCATCAAACACTCCCAGGACAGATACAGCACAGGTGAGATACAGAGTAAAGCTCCCTCTACACTGTCCCCATCAAACACTCCCAGGACAGGTACAACACGGGGTTAGATACAGAGTAAAGCTCCCTCTACACTGTCCCCATCAAACACTCCCAGGACAGGTACAGCACGGGGTTAGATACAGAGTAAAGCTTCCTCTACACTGTCCCCATCAAACACTCCCAGGACAGGTACAGCACGGGGTTAGATACAGAGTAAAGCTCCCTCTACACTGTCCCCATCAAACACTCCCAGGACAGGTACAGCACGGGGTTAGATACAGAGTAAAGCTCCCTCTACACTGTCCCCATCAAACACTCCCAGGACAGGTACAGCACGGGGTTAGATACAGAGTAAATCTCCCTCTACACTGTCGCCATCAAACACTCCCAGGACAGCTACAGCACAGGTGAGATACAGAGTAAAGCTCCCTCTATACTGTCCCCATCAAACACTCCCAGGACAGCTACAGCACAGGTGAGATACAGAGTAAAGCTCCCTCTATACTGTCCCCATCAAACACTCCCAGGACAGCTACAGCACAGGTGAGATACAGAGTAAAGCTCCCTCTATACTGTCCCCATCAAACACTCCCAGGACAGCTACAGCACAGGTGAGATACAGAGTAAAGCTCCCTCTATACTGTCCCCATCAAACACTCCCAGGACAGGTTCAGCACGGGGTTAGATACAGAGTAAGGAAATAGAGAGAGAGAAAGACTGGCATTTCCATGGCACCTTTCACAACCTCAGGATATCCCAAAGGCATTTCACAGCCGATGAAGTGCTTATTGGAATGTGGCCTCTGTTGTAATGTTGGAAACGCAGCAGCCAATTCGCGCACAGCAAGCTCCCACAAGGACGCGGTTTAAAAGCAATTGGCCGGCAATTGCCAGCGTTTGCGTTGGGTTTTACGACGGACCCCGGAAGCGGGTTTTCCTCCTGTGCTGATGTTGTGTTTCTCCTCTTCCCCGTCTCCCACAGGTGTGGGCAAGCCCTGCCTCCCACCCACTTCCTTTCCCATCTGCCCCGTGCCCACACACCCCCTCCCCATCGGCCCGCTCCCCGCCTTCCACCCCGGGCCCTGCCTCCAACTCCACACCCAGGAAGACATCCTGGCCTCCGACATCGCCATGGCAACCAGGCAGGACGAGGACGGAGACACGTGAGTCGAAGTTTGTGGCTTTACTTTTGGGAAGCGTCGAGGAGGATTGTGATTGGACAGGGTTTTTCATTTGTTGCTCACGTCTGGGCGATGGGTGGGTGAGGGGTCAATGCATCGGCCAGAAGGGCCCTCCTCTGGTTTCAAGGCCCACTTTTTAATGTAAGATGGGAGCACTGCCGACAGGGGGCGATGTTTGATACTGAGCCCCTCCACTGGAGAAAGTTCCTCCACCTCCCTTCCCTACATCAGACATTCCCACTCCAAATCATTACCGAGTGAGGCCTGGGAGGGGGAGAGTGCCCATGTGTTCACCCTCAACTATCTCTCTCGCTCTCGCTCCCTCCGTCTGCTTCATGCCTCTCTCTGTCTCTTTCTTTCTCTCTCCATCTCTATCTCTATCTCTCTCCCTCCCTCGATCACTATTTGTCTCTCTCTTTCTCTCTACCTTTCCCTCTATCTCTACCCGTCTTTCTCCTGGTGTCTTTCTCTCCATCTCTTTTTCCCCCTCTCTTACTCTCTCTCCATCTTTATCTGTTCTCTCTTTTTTCTTTCTCTCTCTGTCTTCATCACTCTCTCTCCCTCTCTCCACCCCCGGTCTCTCTCTTTCTTGACCTTTAGCACCTTCTCTAGTTCTCAATCCCTTTGTTTCTCTTTCTCCTCCTTCTCACCCTTCCACTCTCTCTCCATCTCTAACTCTCCCTCCATCCCTCTCTTTCTCTCTCCCACATCTCTCTCTTCTACTCTTTCTCTCTCCGCCTCTCTGTCTCTTTCTCCCGCACTCTCCATCCCACTCTCTCTCCCTTTCTCCTGCTTTCTTTCCCTCCCTCCTATTCTCTCTTTTTCTTTCACACTCTCCATCTCGCTAATTCTCTCTCCATCTCTATCTCCCTTCCAAATTCTTTCTCTTTCTCCATCTCCATTTTTCTTTCTTTCCCTCTCCCTCTTTCAAAATTTCTCTCTTTCTATCCATCTCTGTCTCTTCTTTCTCTTGATTTCTTTTGAAAAGTAGCATTTTGGCGAACCTGTCTATGAATGTTTTGGGGCTGGTGTGTGGATATAACATGTCTTGGGAGGAACAGATAAGTTTGGGCCTAGTGTTTCGAAACTCTGGGGAATTCCTTTGCCTCATGCCTGGCTCTGTTGAACCCCTGTTGCTACGGACTGGTGTAACAACCACCTGAGGGGGGTGGGAAGGGGGCAAAGTGTCTCCCCTATTCTCCCGCTCCAGTCCTGAGTGTCTCAGGGTCTTTTTGTGAATTTAGAGGATGTGCTTTGCCAACACTGCAGAAGGCGCACTATTTACACAATCAGATTGTAAAGAATTAGCCAGACAGTTTTTCTGAGTGTAAACAAAGAGCAAGATAGGGTTTATTGAAAATATTTCCTGAATTAGAACAAAACTAAATAAATCGCAACCACCATTCATGCATCTCACACGTTCCCATCCCCACCCCCACCCCCCAACACACACACACACACACACAAACACTCCCACACACACACACAAACACACACTCCCACACACACACCCACACACAGACACAAACACAGACACACACACCCACACACACACAAACACACACTCCCACACACACACACAGACACAAACACAGACACACACACCCACACACACACACCCACACACACACACCCACACACACAAACACAAACACACACACACAAACACACACTCCCACACACACACACGCACACACACACAGACACAAACACAGACACACACACCCACCCACACACACACACACACACACACACAAACACACAGACACACACAAACACAGACACACACACAGACAAACACTCCCACACACACAAACAAACACACACACACATACACACACAAACACAGACACACACACAAACACAGACTCACACACACACACACACACACACAAACACACAGACACACACTCCCACACACACACAAACACACTCCCACACACACAGACACACACACACACACACACACTCCCCCACACACACAGACACATACACTCCCACACACACACTCCCACACACATAAACACACACACTCACACACACAGACACTCCCACACACACAGACACACTCCCACACACCACAGACACACACACACACTCCCACACATACACAAACACACACACAAACATACATACACACACACACTCCCACACACACATACACACACACACATACACAAACACACATACACATTCCCACACACACAGATACACACACACGCACATACACAAACACACATACACACACACAGACACAATCCCACACACACACAAACATACACAAGCACACACGCAGACACACACACACACACACATACACAAACACACACACAGGCACACACACACACACAAACACACAAACACACACACACTCCCACACACACACACACATACACACTTCCACACACACAGACACACACACATACACACACATACACAAACACACACACACACTCCCACACACACACATACACACAAACATACACAAACACACACACACATACATACACATACACAAACACACACACACATACATACACATACACAGACACAGATACACAAACACACACGCAGTCACGCACACACACACATACACACACACAGACACAGACACACAAACACACACGCAGTCACACACACACACAAACACACACACACACACACAGACACACAAACACAAACACAGTCACACATACACACACACAGACGCACACACACAGACACAGACACACAAACACAAACACAGTCACACACACACACACACACAGACGCACACACACATACACAAACACACATACACACACACACACAGACACACAAACACACACGCAGTCACACACACATACAGACACACATATACACAAACACACATACACACACACACACATACACACAAACACACACGCAGACACACACACACATTAGTACAGATAGAAGAACAAGAAGATAGGGTTAACAACTTCTTACAAATATTGGTTTGATCGTACAGAGCTTGAGTAATGCTGAAAAAAGAGACATGTCAAAGCTCTGCACTCGTCAGGACACTTTGCATGATTACCGATATAAGGGGGTAAGCAACAATTTATACTGTATGAGAAGAGAGTGCTGATTGTTTGGCGAGTGGCATTGCCATGGAGAATGCACCAGTGATGGTGACTGACAATTAACTGCCAAGTATTGTTTGTAAGCTGTATGTCCCAAAGACTGGTGGATCGTGTCAAACAGCATGTCCCAGCTGTTGCTTGCATTAGACAGGGTACAGACCTTACCCGACCAGCCCGAGTTTCCAAGGTTCAAAACACAGTGTCCAACATTAAACGTGATTCTGTGATTGGACAACATTTGGTAAATAACCCTCAATGTGCTAAGACTTACTCTGACAACCAATTCAAGATCGGCAGTGGGGCTCACTTTGTGGTGCATTTGCATGTTCTGGAAGCTATGTATATTAATACACTGGGCCCTGTTCCTTGCAGACACGCACTCACATTGCACCTGTTTCAGCTAAACAAAATCTAAACAAAAAAGTGACAGCCATTCGCTGATTCATTCCTCAGGGCAATGCCTTGACCAATCAGGATCAAGCTGCCTGGTTTAAATTTCAAACAATGCTTGTCAGCTAACTGTGAGTGACCATCACTGGTGCATTCTCCATGGCAACACCACTTGCCAATCAATCAGCGCTCTCTTCACGTAGAGTATAAATTGTTGTTTACTCCCTGATTCTTGTGAAGTGTAATGATGAGTGCAAGACGAAAAGTTTAGACATGCCTCCTTTTTTTAGCAATACTTGTTTCTTTACAGTTCATGAAGGAGGTAAAATGAAGGAGTATATGGTTAGCTGTTCTTTGGCTGGTCTCAATGTGGTGATTCCATGTTGTGCTGTTTTGTTCAGTTTTCTCCTTGACTGTAGTTGCTTGCAGCAGATATCCCTTAAGGTCTCAGTTTGCAGTAGATTTCCCTTCCCCGGTTGGTTACTTAATAAAACCCTGGCACAATGCTTTTGAGAGAGAAAGAGAGAGAGAGAGAGAGAGAGAGGGGAGAACACAGCTTCTTTGCAGCCTTTCAGCCAGCATTCCGATCTTTAATGCCTCTGGCCTGGTAAACAGTCCTTAAAGCCCTACTGGCTGTACGTTCAAGAGGAATTCAATTAATCCACATCTGCCGTCGTCATTGTGCTTAAAACAGGCAGTTGCATTTTGACATCTCAGAAACGTTTGAAGCATTTCAGGATTGTGTGAAGGTCAAAAGGAGATGGGGATTTTCACGCTCCCCGGGGGGAGGGGGGGGGAGGGGTCTGAGTGTCTACTCCCTTTTCATCCCACTTGGGTGCAATGCAAGTTTGTATATCATAGCTGGTGCTCCATTGTCTTAATAGGATTAAGCGGTTTATTGGCTTCTAAAATCCAGAAGAATTAGAAAGGGTATCTTTTTTATTTTAAAGAAAGCAGATCCCTGGTATGACTGACCAGAATGAGTGGTCAATGACCCCCATTCTCATTGTGTTTGGTGACCAGCAGAATGCTCGGAAGTGGTCTAGATGGATGAGGGTCTCTCGTTGCCCAGCGTTCCCATGTTTCTACTTCCCTGTGGGAGCAGCTGGGATATCCCCTGGAAAGAGATGCAGACTGGGCGAGCAGCGGAGAAAAAATAGAATGAGAGAGAAATGCATAAATAATGTGGACAGGGCAAGAATGAGGAAGGGAACGTGTGATAGGAAAATAAGGAACATGAGACAAACTCATATGAACTGAGACAGAGAGAGAACAGGAGAGGGAAATATGGATAGAAAGAGAGAATGAGAGAGAGGAAGAAACAGATAAAGGGAGGGAGAGAGAGAGAGACAGATAGAGAATGAGAGGAAGAGAGAGAGAGAATGGGAGAGAGAGAGAGAGAGAACGAGAGAGGTGAATGTAGAATGAGAGAAGAAGGGGGCAGATAGAGAACAAGAGATAGAGATGCAGATAGACAGACAAAGGCATAGAGTGAGCGAGAGTGGGATAGAGAGCTAGAGGAGAGACAGCTGGAGAGAGAGAGATGGATAGAGAATGAGAGGGAGAGAATCAGATAGAGAGAGAGAGAGAAGCTGTCAGACAGACAGATAAAGAATGAGAGAGAGGGAGAGGCAGACAGAGAGAGAGAGTGAGATGGAGAGAGAGAGACGGATAGAAGTGGGAGAGAGACAGATATATATATATATATATATAGAGAGAGAGAGACAGAGAGAAAGAGAGAGATGGATAGAGAGAGAGTGACGAATAGAGAATGAGAAAGGGAGCGAGAGATGGATAGAAAGAGAGTGAAAAAGAGAAAGAAAAAAGTCAGATACATAGAAAAACAGATAGAAAGACTGAGAGAGATGGTCAGATGGAGAGAGAAATGGAGAGATGAAATGAAAGAGATGGCCAGATTGAATAACAGGAGTTATTTATATGCACTATGAGCAGTGTACAGTCTGTGCCCAGTGTCTAGTGTGTGTCTGCTTTACAGGCTGTGCCCAGTTAAAGTTTGTGTCTGGTGCACAGACTGTGCCTGGTGTACAGTCTGTGCCCAGTGCACAGTCTGCTCCCTGTGTACAGACTGCACCCAGTGTAGTCTGTGCCCATTTATAGTCTCTGTCCAGTTACAGCTGTGCCTGGTGTACAGACTGTTCCTGGTGTACAGCCTGCTTCTAGTGTACAATCTGTTCCCAGTGTACAATCTGTTCCCGGTGTACAGATTGTACCCAGTTATAGACTGTGCCCGGTGCACCATCTGCTCCCGGTGTATAGACTGCGCCCAGTGTAGTCTGTGCCCATTTACAGTCTGTGTCCAGTTATAGAATGTGCCTGCTGTACAGGCTGTTCCCAGTGTAAAGTCTGTCCCCAGTGTAGTCTGTTCCCGGTGTACAGATGTGCCCAGTTACAGACTGTGCCCGGTGTACCACACTGTATACTGGGCACGGGTCTGTGCATGGGGCACAGACTGTATACCAGGCACAATGTGTGTGAGAGAGTGTGAGTGTGTGTGTGAGTGGGTGTCTGAGTGTGTGTTTGTGAGAGAGTGTGTGTGACTATGTGTGTGTGTCCATCTGTCTGTGAGTGTGTGTGTGTATGTGTCCGTGTGTCTGTGAGTGTCTGTATGTGCCTTTGAGTGTGCATTTGTGTGTGTCTGTCTGTCTGTCTATATGTATGTGTCTGTGAGTATGTGTGTGTTTCAGTCTGTGTATGTGCGCGAGTGTGAGTGTGTGTGTGTCTGTGCATGTGAGTATGTGTCTGTGTGTGTCTGTGTGTGTGACAGTGTTTGTGCCTGAGTATGTGTGTGTGTGTGAGTGCCTTTGTGCCTGAGTGTGTTTGTGTCTGAGTGTGTGTGTGTGTCTGAGTGTGTCTGTATGTGTGAGTGTGTCGGCGTATCTGGGCCTGTGTGTTTGTGAGTGTATCTGTTTCTGTGTGTGAGTGACTGTGTGTGTGTGCCTGGGCCTGTGTGTGAGTGTGTCTGCCTGTATGTGTGTGTATGTTTGTGTGTGTATGTGTATGTGTGCTTGTGTCTGTGCGTGTGTGTCTGGGTCTGTGTGTGTGAGTGGCCTGTGTGTCTCTGTGTGTGTGTCTGGGTCTGTGTGTGTTAGTGTGTGTATGTCTGTGTCTGAGTGTGTGTGTGTGTGTGTGTGAGTGTGTGTGTGTGTGTATGCTTGTCTGGATCTGTGCATCTGAGTGTGTGTGTGTCTGTGTCTGGGTCTGTGTGTATGTGTGTGTGTGTGTGTGTCTGAGTCTGTGTATCTGGGTCTGTGCATCTGTACCTATGTGTGCCTGCGTCTGTGTATGTGTCTGTGTCGGATTGTGTCTGTGTGTGTCTGTGTGTGTGTGAGTATGTGTATGTGCCTGCATGTGTGTGTGTGTATGTGTGTGTGTGTGTCTTTGAGTGTGTGTTTGTTTGTGTGTGTGCCTGTGTGTGTGTCTGTGTCTGAGTGTGTGTGTGTGTGTGTGTGTGTCTGTGTCTGAGTGTATGTGTGTGTGCCTGTGTGTGTGTCTGTGTCTGAGTGTGTGTGTGTGAGTCTGTGTCTGAGTGTGTGTGTGTGTGTGTGTGTGTCTGTGTCTGAGTGTTTGTGTGTGTGTGTGCCTGTGTGTGTGTCTGTGTCTGAGTGTGTGTGTGTGAGTCTGTGTCTGAGTGTGTGTGTGTGTGTGTGTGTCTGTGTCTGAGTGTTTGTGTGTGAGTCTGTGTCTGAGTGTGTGTGTGTGTGTGTGTCTGTGTCTGAGTGTGTGTGTGTGTGTGTGTGTGTGTGTGTGTGTGTGTGGTTTCTCTGGTTTCTAGCCTCGGAGCTGTGTACTGCTGTTGATGCTGTTGTTGATAAGTGTATGCCGGGCCTCTCAGTGCGGGGATTCCCCCTGTCTTACCCCACACCACAATGACACACACTATCACCGCACTGAGGCAAGGCTTGAACAGACAGGCAGCCGCTTCTGACATCAGCCCTCTCTCTCTCTCTCTCTCACATTAACCATTTCCTCATTGACTGTGGTTGCTTCTTACCCGAAGCCGAGGTGATTTCTTCAGCCCATCAGCTCAGTGCTGTCTCTGCGTGAGCTTCGAGAAGTGACACTCACTCATCCCTGACCCCTCCCGTGTTTTTCACTCACTTCACTTTCTCAATTCCCTGATTGGCTGGCCTTACAGCCTGGTCTTTACTCTCTCTCTCTCCCTTCTCACTTTCCCACTCCCTTTTACCCATCTCTACCCTGTCTCTCTCATCTTTGTTCCTTCCTGTCTTCCCCTTTAGCACTCTGACCACTGCACCTCTCTGTCCCTTTCTCTGCACTGCATTTCCTTGCCCACCTCCCCTCTCCCTCCTCCTGCCTCCCTCTCACTCTCGCCCGCTCCCTCTCACTATGTGTCTTTCACACCTTGCCCCTCGCTCTCCTCTCTCCCCCGACTATTGTCAAAGCCTCTCCCTCACTCCGTCCCTCTATCTATCCCCGCTTTCACCTTCTCTCCTATCCCCCTTTCCTGTCCCTCCCCCCATTATTTTTTTCTCCTCTGATGCTCCTCTCTGGAATGTCTCCACTAACTCTCTCCTGCTCTTCCTCCTCTTTCTCTCTCCCTCTGCTCCTTTTCCTCTTTCTCTCTCTCTCCTCTCATCTTCTCTCTCTCTTGAGCTGTCTGCATTTCTCTCTCACTCTCTCTCCCTCCCTCCATCTCACTCTCTCTCTCCCTCTCTCTGTTCTCTGTCCTCCTCGGATATATTTCAAAAGAACATGCGAGCTAGGAGCAGGAGTAAGCTACTCTCAGGCCTGCTCTGCCATTCAACAAGATCATGGCTGATCTGGTTGTGGTTTCAGCTCCAATTTCCTGTCTGTCCCCCCCTAACCCTTGACCCCCATAACCCTTGACCCCCTTGTCAATCAAAAACCTGTCTAACTCAGCCGTGAATATATTCAGTGACCCTGTCTCCACTGCTCTCTGGGGAAGAGAATTCCTAACACTGACAACTCTCTGAGAGAAGAAATCCCTCCTTATCTCCGTCTTTAATGGGAGACCCCTTGTCCGGAAACTGTGCCCCTCCCCCAACTAGTTCTAGATTCCCCCACGAGGGGGAAACAACCTCTCAGCATCTACCCAGTCGAGTTCCCCTCCCTTCAGAATCTGATATGTTTTAATAAGGTCGCCTCTCATTCTCCTAAAATCCGAAGGGTACAGGCCCAACCTGCTCCACCTCTCCTCATAAGACAAACCCCTTCATCCCAGGAATCAGCCGAGTGAACCTCCTCCGAACTGCCTCCAATGCAAGTCTATTCCTGCTTAAGTAAAGAGACCAAAAACTACCCACAGTGCTCCAGGTGCAGTCTCACCAACGCCCTGTACACTTGTAGTAAGACTCCCCGACTTCAATACTTCATCCCCCTTATAATAAAGGCCAACACTCCAGTTGTTCCCTAATTATTTGCTCTACCCTTTTTTTATTCTTTCATAGGATGTGGGCTTCGCTGGCTAGGCCAGCATTTATTGCCCATCCCTAATTGCCCTTGAGAAGGTGGTGGTGAGCTGCCTTCTTGAACCACTGCAGTCCATGTGGTGTAGGTACACCCACAGTGCTGTTAGGGAGAGAGCTCCAGGATTTTGACCCAGCAACAGTGAAGGTACGGCCGATATATTTCCAAGTCAGGATGGTAAGTGACTTGGAGGGGAACTTCCAGGTGGTGGTGTTCCCATGTGTCTGCTGCCCTTGTCCTTTAGATGGTAGTGGTTGTGGGTTTGGATGGCGCTGTCTAAGGAGCCTTGGTGAGTTTCTGCAGTGCATCTTGTAGATGGTACACACACTGCTGCTACTGTGCGTCGGTGGTGGAGGGAGTGAATGTTTGTGGACCAACCAATCGGCGCTCTCTTCACGTGCAGTGCAAATAGTTGTTCTCCCCTTATTTTCGGTGTCCTTGCGAAGTGTCCTGATGAGTGTGAGATGAAAAGCTCCGACGTGTCTCCTTTCCCAGCGATAATCTATCTATATCTGCAGGTTCTCCCAACCACCTCAACTCCCCCCCCCATCCCTGCCACCACACCCCTCCCCCGCCCCCACCGGATCTGATTGGCGTGTTCACCTTGTCAGGAGGCTGGAGGTTGCCAGGGAACGAGCGGAACTGAAAGGCTGGGCACGCGGATCCCACCGTCTTGCAACTCTGCTATCCCACCTCCAACTAGCAATCAATTCAACGCACCCATTTTGTGCAGGCTCAGGGGGTGGTCAGGGTAGTTGGGGGGGGGGGGAGGGGCTGGGCAATTGGAGTTCTTCCTCATACCTTGGGAAATACCTCCTTGTGTTCGTGTATCACCGAATTGGAAAACCAGGCAGTTGATTGACCGGATGCTACTGACAGATCAGGGTGGAGAGGGGAGGCTGCCTGTCGCAATGTACGGAGTGTGGCAGCCAATTTGCACACAGCAGGATCCCACAAACTGATAGGTAAATGGAGGATCTTTCAGTCCTCATCAATGGTAGACAGGGGCATGTTGGCCCCAGCAGACCAGAGGGAGCGCCCCCCACCCCATCCCCCCCCCCCCCACCCCCCACTGTGCTCTACTTCCAAATGGCATCTCGCACAATCTCACATCTGCACCTGAGATGGCAGGCAGGGCCTCGGGTTTGGCATTTCATTCCCAAGGAAGGCACTGACAACAGTGCAGCACTCCCTCAGTACTGACCCTCCAACAGTGCAGCAATCCCTCAGTACTGACCCTCCGACAGTGCAGCACTCCCTCACTACTGACCCTCTGACAGTGCAGCACTCCCTCAGTACTGACCCTCTGACAGTGCAGCACTCCCTCATTACTGACCCTCTGACAGTGCAGCACTCCCTCAGTACTGACCCTCTGACAGTGCAGAACTCCCTCAGTACTGACGCTCCGACAGTGCAGCACTCCCTCAGTACTGACCCTCTGACAGTGCAGCACTCCCTCAGTACTGACCCTCTGACAGTGCAGCAATCCCTCAGTACTGACCCTCTGACAGTGCAGCACTCCCTCAGTACTGACCCTCTGACAGTGCAGCACTCCCTCAGTACTGACCCTCTGACAGTGCAGCACTCCCTCATTACTGACCCTCTGACAGTGCAGCACTCCCTCAGTACTGACCCTCTGACAGTGCAGCACTCCCTCAGTACTGACCCTCTGACAGTGCAGCACTCCCTCAGTACTGACCCTCTGACAGTGCAGCACTCCCTCATTACTGACCCTCTGACAGTGCAGCACTCCCTCAGTACTGACCCTCTGACAGTGCAGAACTCCCTCAGTACTGACGCTCCGACAGTGCAGCACTCCCTCAGTACTGACCCTCTGACAGTGCAGCACTCCCTCAGTACTGACCCTCTGACAGTGCAGCAATCCCTCAGTACTGACCCTCTGACAGTGCAGCACTCCCTCAGTACTGACCCTCTGACAGTGCAGCACTCCCTCAGTACTGACCCTCTGACAGTGCAGCAATCCCTCAGTACTGACCCTCTGACAGTGCAGCACTCCCTCAGTACTGACCCTCTGACAGTGCAGCTCTCCCTCAGTACTGACCCTCTGACAGTGCAGCACTCCCTCAGTACTGACCCTCTGACAGTGCAGCACTCCCTCAGTACTGACCCTCTGACAGTGCAGCACTCCCTCAGTACTGACACTGGAATTGTCAGCCTGGATTCAGATGCTCGTATCTCCCAAGATGCGCTCAAACCCAAATTTGTGGTGAGGGAGAGAGCAAGTGTGGTAATCTGAGAGATCGACTGAGTCGAAGAGAGAGGGTGAGATAGAGGCTGGGAGAGGGAGATGGAGCGCGAATGAGAGATGGGGAGAGAGAGATTGAGAGGGGGAGAGAGAGAGAGAGAGAGAGGGACGGATAGTGTGAAGGAAGGGGGAGAGATAGATTGAGAGAGTGTGGGGGAAAGAGAAAGCAAGGAAATGTGGGGTGGAGAGAGAGAGTGAGATAGAGAGTAGGGAGAGAGATTGAAGAGAGAGGCAGTGGGGGAGAGACAGAGAGAGGTAAAGCGGAGGAGAGAGAGAGAGATAGAGGGTGGGTGGTTAGGGGAGAGACTGAGAGAGAGAGAATGCGTGCGAGAGAGAGAGGTAAAGTCGGAAGGGAGAGAGAGAGAGAGAAGAATAGAGAGTTGGATGGTAGGGGAGAGAGCTTGAGAGAGAGAGAGTGTGGGGAACAGGGAGGCAAAGAGGTAAAGTCGGGGGGAGAGGGAGGTAGACAGTGGTAGCCACAGCGAAGAGGGGGATTCAGACAGGCGGTGGGAGTCAGAGAACTGGAGATGATGGGAGACTGTGAGACAGAAAGAGATCGAGTGCAGAAGCAAGTCTAACTTGAAGATGCAGCAGAAGCCATTGGTGTGAGGATTTACGGGTAAACTGGGAGACTGGAGACTGAGAGGAAACCACAATAGTGTTTAATTAAATGCAGTGTGAGAGAAACACAGCAGCTCTTGATTATGGTTTGAGAGATAGATGTTGAGGAGATTGCGAAACATATCGCTTTGGGTGAGAGGGGGGGGCTGGGTGTGAGGGAGCTGCAAGATGTTATCAGATGTTTATGTTTCCTGAAGAGTTGAACTTCCCGAGAATATCTCACTGAACCCGAGAGTGGGACTGCTTGGCATTTAACCAAGGGAAGGTCAGGGGTTCAGGGCTCCCGGTGACCTCTCTCTCTCTCTCAGCCTCTCATGCCCCACAGGCAGAATTGCATCCTCGAGGGAAAGAGAGATGGAGAACACAGAGGTAGAGAGGAGGGAGAGAGACAGAGAGAGAGAGAGAGCGAGAGGGTCAGTGATAATAGAGATGGAGAACACAGAGGTAGAGAGGAGGGAGAGAGACAGAGAGAGAGAGAGAAAGGTCAGAGATAATAGAGATGGAGAACACAGAGGTAGAGAGGAGGGAGAGAGACAGAGAGAGAGAGGTCAGAGATAATAGAGATGGAGAACACAGAGGTAGAGAGGAGGGAGAGAGACAGAGAGAGGAGGTCAGAGATAATAGAGATGGAGAACACAGAGGTAGAGAGGAGGGAGAGAGACAGAGAGAGAGAGAGAGAGAGGTCAGAGATAATAGAGATGGAGAACACAGAGGTAGAGAGGAGGGAGAGAGACAGAGAGAGAGAGAGAGGTCAGAGAATATAGAGATGGAGAACACAGAGGTAGAGAGGAGGGAGAGAGACAGAGAGAGAGAGAGTGAGGGCGAGAGGGTCAGAGATAATAGAGATGGAGAACACAGAGGTAGAGAGGAAGGAGAGAGACAGAGAGAGAGAGAGGTCAGAGATAATAGAGATGGAGAACACAGAGGTAGAGAGGAAGGAGAGAGACAGAGAGAGAGAGAGGTCAGAGATAATAGAGATGGAGAACACAGAGGTAGAGAGGAGGGAGAGAGACAGAGAGAGAGAGGTCAGAGATAATAGAGATGGAGAACACAGAGGTAGAGAGGAGGGAGAGAGACAGAGAGAGAGAGAGAGAGGGCGAGAGGGTCAGTGATAATAGAGATGGAGAACACAGAGGTAGAGAGGAGGGAGAGAGACAGAGAGAGAGAGAGAGAGGGCGAGAGGGTCAGTGATAATAGAGATGGAGAACACAGAGGTAGAGAGGAGGGAGAGAGACAGAGAGAGAGAGAGTGAGGGCGAGAGGGTCAGAGATAATAGAGATGGAGAACACAGAGGCAGAGAGGAGGGAGAGAGACAGAGAGAGAGAGAGTGAGGGTGAGAGGGTCAGAGATAATAGAGATGGAGAATACAGAGGTAGAGAGGAGGGAGAGAGACAGAGAGAGAGAGAGAGGTCAGAGATAATAGAGACGGAGAACACAGAGGTAGAGAGGAGGGAGAGAGACAGAGAGAGAGAGAGAGAGAGAGCGAGAGGGTCAGTGATAATAGAGATGGAGAACACAGAGGTAGAGAGGAGGGAGAGAGACAGAGAGAGGAGGTCAGAGATAATAGAGATGGAGAACACAGAGGTAGAGAGGAGGGAGAGAGAAAGAGAGAGAGAGAGGGTGAGAGGGTCAGGACTAAGAGACAGAGGGAGAAAGATTGGGAGAGAGAGGGAGAGAGAAGAGGAGAATGTACGTAAGTGCATCGGAGGCAGTTCAGAGAGGGTTCACTCGGCTGATTCCTGGGGCAAAGGGGTTTGTCTTATGAGGAGAGGTTGCGCAGATTGGGCCTGTACTCATTGGAGTTTAGAAGAATGAGAGGTGATCTTCATTGAAACAAATAAGATTCTGAAGGGGACTTGACAGGGTAGATGCTGAGAGGGTGTGGCTTCTTGTGGGGGAATTTAGAACGAGGGCACAGTTTAATAATAAGGAGTCTCTGATTGAAGACGGAGACGAGAAGATATTTCTCTCAGAAGGTTGTCGGTCTGTGGAATTCTCTATCCCAAAGAGCAGTGGAGGCCGGGTCACTGAATATATTCAAGGCTGAGTTAGACAGATTTTTCATCGACAAGGGAGTCGAGAGTTATGGGGGGAAGACAGGAAAGTGGAGTTCAGGCCATAATCAGATCAGCCATGATCTTATTTGATGGTGGCGCAGGCTCAAGGGGCTGAATGGCCTCTGGGAGCTCCTAACTTGTGTGCTCTTGTGAGAGAGAGGGTCAGAGGAGACATTGCAGAGAGCTTGAGGGATGGGATGAGAGTTTGGAAAGGGGCATAGTAGAGAAGGAGATAGAGCAGAGATAGAGAGGGTGAGAGAGAGGGAGGGAGAGAGAGATGGAGGAGGAATGAGACCTTGGCAACAAAGAGAGGAAGAGAGAGAGAGAGGAGAGGGAAATAGAGAGAGAGATGGAGGGGGAAGGAGACCTTGGCAATAGAAAGAGAGAGAGAGAGAGGGATAGATAGAGAGATGGAGGGAGAAGGAGACCTTGGCAACAGAGAGAGAGAGAGAGAGAGAGAGAGAGAGGGGATAGAGCAAGCCAGAGGGAGGTAAAGCAGGAAAGACGGGGCAGTGACCGAGAGCAAGGGAGAGAAAGAGAGGGAGGCAGGAGGAGGGAGAGACGAATCAGGAGCAGGGAAAGGGACAGATGGAGGGGGCAGAGAGGAGGACAGAGGGGGAGAATGGGCAGTGGAGAGGGAGCAGAGAGATGGAAAAGGGGAGATAGATGGAAAGGGTGGAGAGAGAGATGGAGAAGGAAATATGATAGATATGAGATGGATTTAGGAACGAGAGAGGGAGTGAGGCAGAGTGGGGCATTGACACTGCAACAACAACAACTTATCGTTTGTGTAGCTGCTATCCACAGCTGCTTGACAGGACCGTAGGAAGGAAAAATTCGATCCTGAGCCACATAAGGAGAAGTAGGGACAACAGCTCGGCCGAAGAGGCCGGTTTTGAGGAATGTCTTAAAGGAGGAGAGAGAGAGAGAGAGAGAGAGAGAGAGAGAGAGAGAGACGTGGAGAGGTTTAGGGAGGGAATTCCAGAGCTTAGGGTGGTGGGTGGGGGGGGCTGCTGGCAGGGTGGAAGCAGGGGGGGGTTGCGAGCGAGAGCGAGAGGTCATGGCAACGCCCTTTGACCTCAGGGACCCGGAGGGTGGGGGTGACCGACCGAGCGAATGCCCTCACGGCCCGCTTTCGGACTCCTCCTCTGGCACCTCCTCGCCCCGGCCAATCAGGCGGCGCGAAAGCGGGCGGCCCGGGCGCCCTCCGATTGGCCGGGCGGCCTCAGTTTCTGACCCCCTTCTGCTCCGTGAACCTTGAACCCCGGCTTCCTGTCTATCAGCTCGAACATCGACCTTGCAAACACCAACAGGATGTGATGACTGCAGACATGGACTTCCTTTACTGGAAGGCTTAGAAACGAGGTTTCTTTTTTTTTAAAAAAAAGCGCAAGAGAGAGAGAGAGGAAAATTCAGAGTATTGTTTATCGTCGTGTTTCTTCTCAATGGTTTCTGCGAATTGTGTTAATTATTGTGCAACTGCTGTTTGAGGCTGAGGCAGATGCACGTCAAGTGCAGCAACAGACAGAACAACACCTTCATCTTCTTGGTGATGAAGTCTTCTTGGAGCTCTCTCCAGGCTCGGAGATGGGGGCAGTTGAGGGGTGGGTGGGGGGGGGGGCGGTGTAGGGCTCCATGGGCTGCAGCCACCTATTCAACCATGGTAGCAACCATGGGGGAAGAGAGAGAGAGATTGAGAGAGCATGGGTGGCTGAGAGAGAGAGAGAGGTGGGGGGGGGAGGTAGGGGGGATGTTAACCCCAACTCCCCACCCTTTACCCTGTTCCCCACACCGCGCCCACCCACACCACCCCACCCCACCCCCACACAAAAAACAACTGTGATGCCTCCTGTTGCCAACCAGCCCAACACCAATCATGGCAAAAGACCCCCCTAGCACTTTCCCAGACTTGTTTCGCACTACCCAACCCATCTCGCCACTGGGGCTGAAAGGGTTAAATCACGAGGGCAGGCTGTACAGACCAGGCTTGTATTCCCCCTCGAGTATAGTAGATGAAGGGGGTGATTTAATGGAGGGGTTTAAAATGATTGAAGGATTCGGTAGGGTCAATAGGGAGAAACTATTTCCTCCGGTGGGGATGGGAGGATCCAGAGCAAGGGGGGGGGCAGAACCTTAAAATTGGAGCCAGGCCGTTCAGGGGGTGATATCGGGAAGCACTTCCTCACACAGAGGGGAGTGGAAATCTGGAACTCTCTCCCCCCACCCCACCCCAAAACAAAGCTGCCGAGACTGAGGGGAGGCCAGTTGATAATTTCAAAACTCGAATTGGTAGATTTTTGTTGTTTAAAGGGATTAAGGATTACAGGACAAAAATGGGGTTAAGGTACAGAGTAGCTGCGATCTATATAATTCAAATGACGGAACAGGCTTGAAGGGCTGAATGGGCCTCCTCCTGTTCCTGTCCAACAGGCTTGAGGGGCTGAATGGTTTGAGGGAGTCCAGGCTCCAAGGGCCCAAAGGCCGAGGCCTGTGACCTTTGACATTTGAGCTGGGGGTGGGATGGTGTTGGTGTTTGGGGTGTGAGAGCTGGGAGGGAAGCTGCAGTGGAGGGTTGACTGAAGTTGTGATTTGTCTCTTCGTTGTGTTCAGGCCTCTGCACATCGCTGTGGTCCAGGAAGACGGGACAATGGTTGAGAAACTCATTCAACTGCTGGTGCTCGGCAAAAAGGACTTGGATATTTACAACAACCTACGACAGGTAGGAGCAATTAAGGGACAGACGCCAAATGACAGAGAGAGAGACTGAGAGAGAGAGAGAGAGAGACACACACACACAGACACACAGATGGATTGAGAAATACACACACACGCGCAGAAGGAGAGAGAGGGAGAGACACACACAAAGTCTGAGAAAGAGAGAGAGACACACAGCTACAGACAGAGATGAGAGAGACAGATTTAGAGACACGGAGTGTGACACAGGCTGTTAGAGAGAGAGAGAGAGAGAGAGAGAAATAAGAGAGAGAGACAGACTGAGAGAGAGAGAGACACCACACACACACAGGCACACACACAGGCACAGGTGGACACCCACACACAAACACACACCCACACACACACACCCACACACACACACAGATGAAGATAGAGAGATACTCACACACAGACACAAACACAGAGCGACAGACATGTGCACTCACACATGGACACAGACACAGATTGAGAGACACAGCCAGACACCCTCAAACACAGACTGAGACTGATAGACTGACGCACACACATACACACACCCACAGATGGAGAGGGAGAGTCAGGGAGCCTGACACACAGTCACACACAGACAGAGACTCACACTCACACTCATACACTGAGACACACGGACAAATATACTTATCTGTCCAGGGCAGCAGTGATTGTAAGTTCAGTGTGGGAATGATGGGGAGGGAGGAGGGGGAGGGATGGGATGAGGGGGAGAGATGCGGGGGACAATGTGGGATGAAGGAGAATGCTTGGAGAATTTGTGTAGGTTCTGAACCCTCAGAGTGAAACCACATTCAGATTCTGCCTCACACAACAAGAGGTCAGTTTTAAGTAGGATCTTACTGGAGGAGAGAGAGGGGCGGAGAGGTCATAGAGTCATAGAGGTCAACAGCACAGAAAAAGGCCCTTCGGCCCATCGAGTCTGCGCAAGTCAAACAAGTACCTAGCTATTCTAATCCCATTTTCCAGCATTAGGCCTATAGCCTTTTACGCCATGGCATCGCAAGTGCACATCCAAATCCTTCTTAAATGTTCTGAGGGTTTTTGCCTCTACCACCCTTTCAGGCAGAGAGTTCCAGATTCCCACCACCCTCTGGGTGAAACAATTTTTCCTCACATCCCCTCTAAACCTCCTGCCCCTTACCTTAAATCAATGCCCCCTGGTTATTGATCTCCCCACCAAGGGGAAAAATTCCTTCCTGACTATCCTATCTATGCCCCTCATAATTTTGTATTCATCACTGTGAAGCAGTCCGGGAAGAGGTTTAAGGAGGGAATTCCAGAGCTCGGGGCCCCCAGGCAGCTGAAGGCACGGCCGCCAATGGTGGAGCGATGGGAATCGGGGGATGGTCAAGAGGCTGGAATTGGAGGAGCGCAGAGATCTCGGAGGGTTGTAGGAGCTGGAGGAGGGTACAGAGATGGGGAGGGTTGTAGGGACTGAAGGAGGTTACAGAGATAGGGAGGGCTGTAGGGGCTGGAGGAGGGTACAGAAATGGGGAGGGATGTAGGGACTGGAGGAGGTTACAGAGATAGGGAGGGTTGTAGGGGCTGGAGGAGGTTACAGAGATAAGGAGGGTTGTAGCGGCTGGAGGAGGTTACAGAGATAGGGAGAGTTGTAGGGGCTGGAGGAGGTTACAGAGATAGGGAGGGGCATAGGGGCTGGAGGAGGTTACAGAGATAGGGAGGGGCATAGGGGCTGGAGGAAGTGACAGAGATAGGGAGGGTTGTAGAGACCTAATAATGCCAAAGACTCTCGCTGACTGAGGTTGGGCACTCTGAAGTACATGAACAGAAGTTCCTGGATATCAGAGAGTTGGCCATGGATCATGCTGAGGGGGATTATCATTTTGTTTGTCAGGATCTGCTTAAAGTGAGGATCATTTCACATCCCCAAGCCTACGCTTTTCTCTAAAACGTTTGGGGAGATACAGGGAAGCTGTTTCCTCTGTTGCAGAGTCGGGGGTGGGTGGTGGGTAGTGGGTAGTGGGGGAGAGGAAAGGAAGGGGTTGGAGGGGCAGGAAGTCCAGAACAAGGGGGCAGTCCCCTAGAACTCGAGCCAGGCCACTCAGGGGATGATGTCAGGAAGCACTCCCGCACACAAAGGGGAGTGGGAACCTGGAACACTCCCCCACCCAAAAATAGAGGCTGGGAGGGGTCAATTGAATATTTCAAAACTGAGACTGGCTAGGCTAGGGGATTGCACACAAAGTTACAAACTAATGTATTAGGAGCAGGAGGAGGCCAATTGGTCCCTTGAGACTCGCCTGCCACTCAAACAAGATGATGGCTGATCTGAATCTAACCTCAACCTCACATCCCTGCCTAACACCGATAACCTTTCACCCCCTTATTAATCAAGAATCTATCTAGCTCTGCCTTAAAAATATTCAAAGACTCTGCTTCTACCGCCTTTTGATAGAGTTCCAAAGACTCACTACCCTCCTTATCTCTGTCTTAAAGGAACGACCCCTTATTTTTAAACAGTGACCCCCTAGTTCTAGATTCTCCCACAAGAGGAAACATCCTCTTCCACATCCACCCTGTCAAGACTCCTCAGAGTCTTGAAGGTTTCAGTTAACTCGCCTCTTACTCTTCTAAACTCCAGTGGATACAGGCCCAACCTGTCCAGCCTTTCCTCATAAGACTACCCACCCATTGCTGGAACTGCTTCCAAAGCGTTTACATCATTCTTTAAATAAGGAGACCGTTACTGTACACAATACTCCAGGTGTGGACTCACCAAATCCCTGTACAACTGAAGCATAACCTCCCGACTTTTGTAATCAATTCTCTTTGCATTCTATTAGCTTCCTAACTACCGGCTGTTCCTGCACACTATCCTTTTGTGATTCATGCACTAGGACACCCAGATCCCTCTGAATCTCAGAGCTCTGCAATCTCTCACCATTTAGATAATAAGTTCATTTTTTATTCTTCCTGCCAAAATGAACAGTTTCACATTTGTCCACTCATTTAACCTCTCCATGTCAATTTGTAGCCTTCACAATTTACTTTCTTACCTATTTTTGTGTTGTCTAGTCCCTTCGTCCAAGTCATTGATATGAACTGTAAAAAGTTGAGGTCCCAGCACTGATCCCTGTGGCACACCACTCGCCACATCCTGCCAACCAGAAAAAGACCCATTTATGCTAACTCCGCTTCCTGTTAGCTAGTCAATCTTCTATCCATGCCAACATGTTACCCCCTGCACCATGAGCTTTTATTTTCTGCAATAACTTTTGATGTGGCACTTTACCAAATGCCTCCTGGGAATCTAAGTGAAGTACATCCACTGGTTCCCCTTCATCCACAGCACCGGTGACTCCTTCAAGGAACTCCAATAAATTGGTTAGACATGATTTCCCTTTCACAAAACCATGTTGACTCTGCCTGATTGCCTTGAATTTTTCAAAGTGCTCTGCTGTAATATCTTTAATAATAGCCTCTAATGTTTTCCCTATGACAGATGTTAAGCTAACTGGCCTGTAGTTTCCTGCTTTTCTTTCTCCTTCCCATTTTGAATAAAGGAGTTATATTTGCTATTTTCCAATCTAATGGAACCTTTCCCGAACCGAGGGAATTTTGGAAAATTAAAGCCAGTGCATCAACTATCTCACTAGCCACCTCTTTCTAGGCATTAGGTTGAAGTCCATCTGGACCTGGGGATTGCCGAACAATTTGCTCAGTATCACTTCCCTGGTGATTGTAATTTTCCAGAGTTCCTCCCTCCCCTCCATTTCCTGACTTACAGCTGTTTCCGGGATGTCACTTGTGTCCTCTATACCTGCTGAATTCGTCCGCCACCCCCCTACTTTCCATTATCAATGCCCCATTCCAAACGCCTTCTTCCCTGCAGCCCTTCAATCAGCAGAATTCACCCCCCTTGCCTGCCAACCCAAGGATGCTGAAACACCAGCCCCGTGTCTCTCAATTCCCTGCTGCTCCCCATCACGGCATCTCCAACCCCTTTTCAATCTGCCCCTCGCCTACAACAGGTTTTGAATGCCCCGAATCCACTTTTCAAAGACTTCAGAGGAAAAATAATCCCAGCCTTCTTCGTCCCAAAACAATGATTGAAAAACACCGAGCCAGCTGGTTAATGAATAATGAGCTGGCAAATGGCATCATCCTGTTTTTTTTTATCATGTCTACACCCTACAGAGGAATCTCAATTAAAGTTCGACAGGGACAGGTCAAAGTGTTCTTATTGAAAAAGGATAAATGGAGACTCAGCTTTAAAATAACAGCAAACTTTTTATTGGTGACACTGTGGTTCCCCAGGACTTGGTGTACACTCACAGTCTAAGGATGTGAGCAGAGAGATAGAATGGGAGAAACATCCATGACTAATTCTGCAAAGGAATCTAAATCCAATTAAATTTAATTTGAAGATTGAGTTTAAGTTCAATTTAAAGAATCTGAAGTTAGTCTCAGTAATGGTGACCATGAAACAATCATCGATTGTCATAAAAACCCATCCGGTTCACTGATGTCTCTTTAGGGAAGGAAATCGGGCCTCCTTTCCCGGTCTGGCCTACATGTGACTCCAGACCCACAGCGATGGGGTTGACCCTTAACTGCCCTCTGAAAAGGCCGAGTAAGTCACTCAGCTCAAGGTCAATTAGGGTTGGGTAACAAGTGATTGTCTTGCCAACAGCACCCACATCCCACAAAAATAATTCTTTAAAAACTGTTACTCAACTATGGTTTCCCAAAACCACAAAGTTGGGAGAGCATTGCACACCCGGAGAGAACTATTCAGAATATCCCCAAGGATTGACATAACAGAGACAGCACAAAAGTAGGGTTTTATTGCTGAACTTCAGCAGATCACGGGTTAAGCCTCAGCTGGAGGATTGTGCCCAATTCTGCCCCCCCCCCCCCCCCCACCCCACCCCCCCCCACCACCACCCCCCCCACCCTCCCACACCCTGCACTTTAGGAAGGATGTCAAGATCTTGGAGAGGGTGTGGAGGAGATTTACCCAGAATGCTCCCAGGGGCGAGGGGACTTCAGTTCAAGTGGAGAGACTGGAGACGCTGGGATTGTTCTCCTTAGAGCAGAGAAGGTTAAGGGGGAGATAGAATCGAGGTGTTCAGCATCATGAGGGGTTTTGGATTGAGTCAATAAGTGGAAACCGTTTCCAGTGGCAGGAGGGTGGGTAACCAGAGGGACACAGGGCGAAGAGAACCGGTAAAAGAAGCAGATGGGGAGATGAGGAGAATTTTATTTTGACACAGCGAGTTGTTGTGATCTGGAAGGCGCTGCCTGAAAGGGCGGTGGAAGCAGATTCAATAGGAACTTTCAAAACGGGGAATCGGATAAACACTTGAAGGGGAAAGATTTGCAGGGCTGTGGGGTGGTGGGGGTGGGATGGGGACGAATTGGTTCGCTCTTTCAAAGAATTACGACCGTGAAATCTGTAACCCTCGTATTGTGCGATACACGAGAAAAGTCATCATTCTAACACTTTAAAAGTACTCCCTGACTATCATGCAGTTTGAGATGCCTGTGGTCAAGAACAGCACTACAGAAATAAATGCCAGTTATTGTACAAAGGTGAGACTTCAGTCAGATGAGAAAGAGGGTGAAATGTTTAGAAAAAAACCTTTCAGCGTATCTCCAGCCTCTGCATACACAGTCTTCATAACCCCGCCTCTCCCCGTGGTGTCTCTGACGTCCTGGCCTAGGAGCAGGAGAACTTATATGGGCTGTGGGCCTCCTTGTGTTCATTCAAGAGCCTTGTGACTCCAGGAAGGAGCGGTCATGCGGAGTGTCGGAGGGGCAGGGAGTGCCAGGATAAAAGCGAGCCAGGAAAGTGGGCGCTGGTGGCTCAGCGAGCGCAGGGGGCCTGATGTCACAAGGCGGAAACAAAATGCAATGGGGCCGTGCTGGTTAAGGCGCCCACCCCTTTGCGGCGCCGGTGTGGGCACTGAACTTGCTTCACCGCGCTGCAGCCTGGGCATAGCGGCCGCACTCCGGGCGTGGTCCCTGCTCCGCCAGGGGCTGCCGGAGAACGGGAACCCTTTCCCCCACGGCCCGGGAAGCTGGCACCACCGCCACCCGTCCCACCCTTCCCTCAACGCCGGCATCGCAGCGCCACCCGGACTGAAGAAGGTCAGTCCTGGCTGCCCTTGGCTCGTGCCAACACTTGGCCCGAACCAGTGTCGGGCAGCCGAGAGCAGGATCGGTGCCAGGATCGGTGCCAACGCGGGTGACAGTGTGGCTCGGTTAGCATCTGTCACCGCCGCAACACCTCCCCCCCCACCCCACCCCCACCACTTTCGCTACCACCCTGGTGGTAGGGGACGCCAAAACTAGACGGCACCAAGTGGAAGCAAAATGCGCAAGAGGAAATGGGGAGGGAAGTTGGAAAAGGGTCACTTTTGTGTCCCTGTTTCTCTTTCAAACCAAACACTGCTGACGCGGAGAGTGGCTGGAGATTAACCAGAATCCAGAATTCGCAATTTCCCGGAATTGCTCACACCCGGTTCCTGCAACACTCAGCAGCTCTCTTGCCCTGTCACATCCTCCTGTGACACCGGCTTAATTACATTTCCTCTCCCTGACAGGGGGCAGAGAGTTATTTCAGTTTGCACAAGGGCCTGCCACGATCTCAGAGGTTCCCAGGGCCGCCCGCAAGCCAAGGAGGGAGCCTTCAGGCCGGGCGCTAGCTGCGGTACACCCCGGGGAACGGAGCTGCCCATTCCCGCACAGCAGGATCCCGCAGGCCTGCACAGGGCGGTGGGGGGGGGTGGTGTGTGGTGGGGGCGGAAGCGGGTCGTAATGACCCAGATCGTAGGGATGGATTTTATTTTTTAACATGAAAACGAGAGGGTCGGACTGCATCTCTGGAGAGAGACAAACGCAGTTAAGCGGTTTCAGGTCCAAACAAGCGTGAGGGACTTTATACGCCGGAGGGAAATTCCTCTCCCGCCAAAGCCAGCGGGCTTCTGAACGGCTCACAGCATTTTACACGCAGTGCAGCGCTCCCTCAATACTGACCCTCTGACAGTGCAGCACTCCCTCAGTACTGACCCTCTGACAGTGCAGCACTCCCTCAGTACTGACCCTCCGACAGTGCAGCACTCCCTCAGTACTGACCTTCCGACAGTGCAGCACTCCCTCAGTACTGACCCTCTGACAGTGCAGCACTCCCTCAGTACTGACCCTCCGACAGTGCAGCACTCCCTCAGTACTGACCCTCTGACAGTGCAGCACTCCCTCAGTACTGACCCTCCGACAGTGCAGCACTCCCTCAGTACTGACCCTCCGACAGTGCAGCACTCCCTCAGTACTGACCCTCCGACAGTGCAGCACTCCCTCAGTACTGACCCTCTGACAGTGCAGCACTCCCTCAGTACTGACCCTCCGACAGTGCAGCACTCCCTCAGTACTGACCCTCCGACAGTGCAGCACTCCCTCAGTACTGACCCTCCGACAGTGCAGCACTCCCTCAGTACTGACCCTCCGACAGTGCAGCACTCCCTCAGTACTGACCCTCCGACAGTGCAGCACTCCCTCCGTGCTGACACTCAAGAGTGGGGCTTGAGGCCAGGCCTGTTGGCTCAGAGGAGCAACAGAGCCTGAGATCCCTGGCACAAGAGAGAGGCTTCTAACTCCTAAGCCAAAACTGACAATGAATGTCGAACAGATTTTAGGAGGTTGCTTTTGTCGAACAATACATGTATGAACCTGTCTGGCAAGTTGCCTCTTATCCCTGTCTTTGAAGTGTTGGTACCTTGTGTGTCCTGTGAAACTCGCCTGGCAGTACTTTCCCGTCGATCTGGCCTGGACCCAGACAGGAGGGAAAATAACATAAAGTCATCAGAGCGAACTCGGCTTTACGCCAAACTTATAAAGTGCACCCATCGAGTTAACAGAAATGATGTCAGCGCTGTTAGATAAACAGAGCCTTGTCTAGATCCTACCTGATTGCTGTTATCAGGAGTCACGTCTGAGCTAAGTTTAAGAGAAAGAGGCAGGGTTTTTCCCTTGAAGCAGGTTTTATGCAGAACAACAGGCATTTCAAAATCACTCAGCGCGTGCTGTCAGAAACAGAGGCAACTAAATCTCCCTCTACACTGTCCCCATCAAACACTCCCAGGACAGGTACAGCACAGGGTTAGATATAGAGTAACGCTCCCTCTCCAGCCCCTACAACCCTCCCTATCTTTGTAACCTCCTCCAGCCACTACACCCCTATCTCTGTAACCTCCTCCAGCCCCTACAACCCTCCCTATGTCTGTAACCTCCTCCAGCCCCTACAACCCTCCCTATCTCTGTAACCTCCTCCAGACCCTACCACCCTCCCTATCTTTGTAACCTCCTCCAGACCCTACAACCCTATCTCTGTAACCTCCTCCATCCCCTACAACCCTCCCTATCTCTGTAACCTCCTCCAGCCACTACAACCCTCCCTATCTCTGTAACCTCCTCCAGCCCCTACAACCCTCCCTATCTCTGTAACCTCCTCCAGCCCCTACAACCCTCCTTATCTCTGTAACCTACTCCAGCCCCTACAACCCTCCCTATCTCTGTAACCTCCTCCAGCCCCTACAACCCTCCCTATCTCTGTAACCTCCTCCAGCCACTACAACCCTCCCTATCTCTGTAACCTCCTCCAGCCACTACAACCCTCCCTATCTCTGTAACCTCCTCCAGCACCTACAACCCTCCCTATCTCTGTAACCTCCTCCATTCCCTACAACCCTCCCTATCTCTGTAACCTCCTGCAGCCGCTACACCCCTCCCTATCTCTGTAACCTCCTGCAGCACTCCCGCATATCTGCAGTCTCCCAATTCCGGCCTCGTGAGCATCCCCCGACTCCCATCGCTCCGCTATTGGCGGCTGAACCTTCTGATGTCGGGGACCCTAAGCTCTGGGATTCCCTCCCTAAATGTCTCTCTTTCTCTCTCTCTCTCTCTCTCTCTCTCCCCCTCCCCTCTTTGAAGATGCTTCTTAAAACCAGCCCCTGCGATCGAGCTTTTGTTGACCTGTCCCTAATACCTCCACATACTTGACGGGCATTCCACTTAGTTCGCTGATCTTTCAGGTGATGTACCCGAGGGTACATTTTACTGCGTTCCTCACACACACACACACACACCCCATGCCTCCTTCCAGCCATCCTGCCTAACATCAGGGGTCTCCCCGGAGACTGAGGGTGAAGCCTGAGGCCTTCCTAGTCACTAGATAAGTATTTCTCACTTGTATCACCATCCTCTCTTGCCCCTCCCGTCCCTCATTTTCAGGGAGGGGCTGCATGATCTATCCCACTCGAATGCGATAAGATCCCAGGCCTGGCCCTCAGTCCTGACCCACCCCTAGGCCTGTCCCACTCCCTGGGCCTGCATTATGCCTGGCCTGTCCCATACTCAGGGCCTGACCCCAGAGCCAGAGCCACTCCCTGGCCCGATAGACTCCTAGGCCCGACACACCGCAAGTCCTTATACTCCCAAGGCCTGATCCACACCCAGGCCCTGACCCATTTGAAGGGCCTGACCCAGGGCCTGACTACACTACCAGGCTCTGACCCACTCCGAGGTCCTAACCCTTACCCAAGGCCTGACCTGCTTCCAGGGTTTGACCAGGGCATGAGACACTCCCATGGCTGGACACACTGCTAGGGCTTGACCCAGGGCTTGACCCACTTCCCTGGCCCTGACCCATCCCCATGGTCTGGCCCACTCCCAGAGCCTGACCCACACCCAGGGCCTGATATACACCCAGGGCCTGACCCACTCTCAGAGCCTGACCCACACCCAGGGCCTGACCCACACCCAGGGCCTGACCCACTCCCAGAGCCTGACCCACACCCAGGGCCTGACCCACACCCAGGGACTGACCCACTCCCAGAGCCTGACCCACACCCAGGGCCTGACCCACTCTCAGAGCCTGACCCACACCCAGGGCCTGACCCACTCTCAGAGCCTGACCCACACCCAGGGCCTGACCCACTCCCAGAGCCTGACCCACACCCAGGGACTGACCCACACCCAAGGCCTGACCCACACCCAGGGCCTGACCCACTCTCAGAGCCTGACCCACACCCAGGGCCTGACCCACTCCCAGAGCCTGACCCACACCCAAGGCCTGACCCACACCCAAGGCCTGACATACACCCAGGGCCTGACCCACACCCAGGGCCTGACCCACACCCAGGGCCTGACCCACTCCCAGAGCCTGACCCACACCCAGGGACTGACCCACACCCAAGGCCTGACCCACACCCAGGGCCTGACCCACTCTCAGAGCCTGACCCACACCCAGGGCCTGACCCACTCCCAGAGCCTGACCCACACCCAAGGCCTGACCCACACCCAAGGCCTGACATACACCCAGGGCCTGACCCACACCCAGGGCCTGACCCACACCCAGGGCCTGACCCACTCCCAGAGCCTGACCCACACCCAGGGACTGACCCACACCCAGGGCCTGACCCACTCCCAGAGCCTGACCCACACCCAGGGACTGACCCACACCCAAGGCCTGACCCACACCCAAGGCCTGACCCACTCTCAGAGCCTGACCCACACCCAGGGACTGACCCACACCCAAGGCCTGACCCACACCCAGGGCCTGATCCACTCTCAGAGCCTGACCCACACCCAGGGCCTGACCCACTCCCAGAGCCTGACCCACACCCAAGGCCTGACCCACACCCAAGGCCTGACATACACCCAGGGCCTGACCCACACCCAGGGCCTGACCCACACCCAGGGACTGACCCACACCCAGGGCCTGACCCACTCCCAGAGCCTGACCCACACCCAGGGACTGACCCACACCCAGGGCCTGACCCACTCTCAGAGCCTGACCCACACCCAGGGCCTGACCCACTCTCAGAGCCTGACCCACACCCAGGGCCTGACCCACTCCCAGAGCCTGACCCACACCCAGGGACTGACCCACACCCAAGGCCTGACCCACACCCAGGGCCTGACCCACTCTCAGAGCCTGACCCACACCCAGGGCCTGACCCACTCCCAGAGCCTGACCCACACCCAAGGCCTGACCCACACCCAAGGCCTGACATACACCCAGGGCCTGACCCACACCCAGGGCCTGACCCACACCCAGGGCCTGACCCACTCCCAGAGCCTGACCCACACCCAGGGACTGACCCACACCCAAGGCCTGACCCACACCCAGGGCCTGACCCACTCTCAGAGCCTGACCCACACCCAGGGCCTGACCCACTCCCAGAGCCTGACCCACACCCAAGGCCTGACCCACACCCAAGGCCTGACATACACCCAGGGCCTGACCCACACCCAGGGCCTGACCCACACCCAGGGCCTGACCCACTCCCAGAGCCTGACCCACACCCAGGGACTGACCCACACCCAGGGCCTGACCCACTCCCAGAGCCTGACCCACACCCAGGGACTGACCCACACCCAAGGCCTGACCCACACCCAAGGCCTGACCCACTCTCAGAGCCTGACCCACACCCAGGGACTGACCCACACCCAAGGCCTGACCCACACCCAGGGCCTGATCCACTCTCAGAGCCTGACCCACACCCAGGGCCTGACCCACTCCCAGAGCCTGACCCACACCCAAGGCCTGACCCACACCCAAGGCCTGACATACACCCAGGGCCTGACCCACACCCAGGGCCTGACCCACACCCAGGGACTGACCCACACCCAGGGCCTGACCCACTCCCAGAGCCTGACCCACACCCAGGGACTGACCCACACCCAGGGCCTGACCCACTCCCAGAGCCTGACCCACACCCAGGGACTGACCCACACCCAAGGCCTGACCCACACCCAAGGCCTGACCCACTCTCAGAGCCTGACCCACACCCAGGGACTGACCCACACCCAAGGCCTGACCCACACCCAAGGCCTGACCCACTCTCAGAGCCTGACCCACACCCAGGGCCTGACCCACACCCAGGGCCTGACATTCACTCAGGGCCTGACCCACACCCAGGGCCTGACCCACACCCAGGGCCTGACCCACTCTCAGTGTCTGACCCACACCCACTGCCTGACCCACTCCTGGAACATGACCCTCTCCGAATCCTGATTCACTCCCAGGGCCAATAGTCGACAGGGCCGAATAGGGCCCGGGATTGTTCTGTAGGGTTCACAAGATGCCACACCACAGCGGATAACTGCTGCCACTCCCCCCCCACCCCCCCCACCCCGAACCCCAGGCCAATAGGCGATTTCCACACCCACTCCAGCTGCGTCTGCGGATGGCAGAGCCTCATAAGAAGCAGGAGCCGGAGTAGACCATTCGGTCCATCGAGCCTGCTCTGCCACTCAATACAGCCATGGCTGATCTGACTGTGGCCTTAACTCCACTTTCCTGTCTGTCCCCCACCATCCCCACACCACCTCCACCCCCACCCCCCACCACCCCCCAAATCACCTCAGCCAATCAAAAAACTCTCTAACTCAGCCGTGAGTCTATTCAGTGACCCGGCCTCCAATGCTCTCTGGGGAAGAGAATTCCAAACACTGACGACTCTCTGAGAGAAGAAATTCCTCCTCACCTCCGTCTTCAATGCGAGACCCCTTAAACTGTGGCCCTTAGCTCCAGACTCCCCCCACGAGGGGGAAACAACCTCTCATCATCTACCCTGTCGAGTTCCCCCCCACCCCCCTCCCCATCCCCCACCGCCTCAGAATCTGATATGTTTTAATAAGGTCGCCTCTCATTCTTCTAAACTCCGATGGGTACAGGCCCAAACTGCTCCAACTCTCCTCATAAGACAAACCCCCTTCATCCCAGGAATCAGCCAAGTGAATCCTCTCTGATTTGCTTCCGATGCAAGTCTATCCCTGCTTAAGAAAGGAGACCAGAACTGTACACGGTGCTCCAGGTGCAGTCTCACCAATGCCCTATACAGTTGTAGCAAGACTTCCTAACTTTTATACTCCATCCCACTTGCAATAAAGGCCAACACTCCATCTGCCTCCCTAATCACTTGCTGTACCTGCACTTTAACCTCTTGTGATTCATGCACAAGGACACCCAGATCCCTCTGTACCACAGGGCAATAGTGGTGTAATGGTAATGTCACTGGACTTGGTGGGGAGGACTCTTCCCACCAAGAGGTTTTTTCATCTGGACTAGTAATCCAGAGGCCCCAGGCTAATGCCCTGGGGGGACAAGGGTTCAAATCCCACCATGGCAGCTGGTGGAATTTAAATTCAATGAATAAAATCTGGAATATAGATTTAGCCTTAGTCATGGCGACCATGACAACCGCCATCGATTGTTGTTAAAAACCCATCTGGGTCACTAATGTCCCTTTAGGGAGGGAAATCTGCCCTCCTTACCCGGTCTGGCCTACACGTGACTCCAGACCCATAGCTACGGTGTTGACCCGAGCAAGCCACTCAGTTCTAGGGCAATTAGGGATGGGCAGCAGATGCTGGCCTTGCCCCATGCATGAAAGGATAAAGCAAAATAAAGATTCCATTCATTGACCAGGCGTGAGGAGCTGAGTTCATGACCAGGCAATCTGCTTTTGTGATGTTGGTTGAGGGTAAAACATTGGATTTCCCGGTCAGGGACATGACCTTAGCTCTTGATTTAGAGGTAGCGGGGCCGCTCAGCACTCGAGGCACAGCTGCTGCCTAAGCGAGAGGCTGGCCCAACACTTGAAGCCTATGTCAGGGAGGAGAAACGGTGATTGAGGTGGGGAGGTAATTGGTGGTGACACACAATGCGAGATTTTCCAGAGTTACAGCATTCCTGCTTTGTTTATCAAGCCCGGTGATATTCCAGTGTTGTACAATTGGGTGATTCACTGGGGCTATGGGGTCTCTTTGTGCTAACACGCGTTCTTCACTGTGGCCTCTCTCAAACAAAGGAGAGTCAGCGACAGATTGCCTTCTGAAGAAATAGCATTCAAAATTGCAACTTCCCAGTTGCAAGTTGAGAAAATGCTATTCCTCTCTCTGTGTCTCTCTCTGTCACTCTCTCTCTCTCTGTCACTGTCTCTCATGGACCCTCCCTCTTTTTGTCTCTCTCTCTCTCCCTCCCTCTCCTTGTCATCTTCTCTCACCCTCCCTCTCAATCTCTGCCCCTGTCTCTCTCTGTCTCTATCTCTCTCTATCACTGTCTCTCATCCTTCCTCTCTCTGTCTCTCTCTCTCTGTCACTGATTCTCACCCTCCCTCACTCTCTGTCTTTCTGTTTCTCTCTTTCACTATCACCCTCCCTCTCTCTATCTCTCTCTGTCACTGTCTCTCACCCTCCCTTTCTCTGCCCCTATCACTGTCGCTCACCCTCCCTTCTCTCTCTCTCTGTCTCCCTCCCTCTATCTTTCTGTCTCTCTATCTCTCTACCACTGATTCTCATCCTCTTTCTGTCTCTCTCTGTCACTACCTTTCATCCTCCCTCTCTTTGTCTCTCTTTCTCTGTTTCTCTCTCCCTGTCTTTCACTTTCCCTCTCTCTGTCATTGTCTCTTACCCTCCTTCCATCTGCCTCTCTCTCATAGTCCCCCTGTTTCTCTCTAGTCATGTGCATCTCTGTTTTTCTCTGTCTCTCTGTCCCTCAGTCTCTGTTTCCCTCTCTCTGTTACTGTCTCACTCTCATTCTTTCTGTCTCTCCCTCCCCTCTCTCTCTCTCTCCCTGTCTCTCACCTTCCCTCTCTGTCTTTCTCTCTCTCAATCAAAATCTCTCTTTCTCTCTCTTCCTGTATGTGTGTGTCTGCATCTCTCTCTCAATCTGTCCTGCAGTCTCTCTCAGTCTTGTTCTGTGACTCTCTGTGTCTCTCTGCAGTTTCTATGTTTCTATGAGTCTGTGTGTAGCTCTCTCTCCCTCTCTCAGTTTGTCTTTCTGTCAGTCTCTCTGTCTCGTTCTGTCTCTCTGTGTCTCAGTCTGTGTGTGTGTGACTCTTTCCCACAGTCTCTCTGTGTGTCCCTCTGGTAATGTGTATCTGATTGTGTGTATGTATCTCTCTCTGTGTCTCACTCTCTCTATCTCTGTGCGTGTGTCTGTCCCTGTGTTGTGCGCACCTCAGTCTATCTACCTGTGTGTGTGTGTGTGTGTGTGTGTGTGTGTGTGTGTGTGTGTGTGTGTGTGTGTGTGTGTGTGTGTGTGTATATGTGCATTTGTGCCTATGTGTCTCTGGCTTTCTATCTGTGTGTGACTGCCTGTGTGCTTGTGTCTATCTGTCTGTATGTATCTCTCTCAGTCTCTCTATCTCTCTATCTGTGTGTATCTATCTCTCTCTCTCTCTGTGTCTCTCAATCTCTCTATCTATGTGTGTGTGTGTGTGTGTGTGTGTGTGTATGTGCATTTGTGCCTATGTGTCTCTGGCTTTCTATCTGTGTGTGACTGCCTGTGTGCTTGTGTCTATCTGTCTGTATGTATCTCTCTCAGTCTCTCTATCTCTCTATCTGTGTGTGTCTATCTCTCTCTCTCTGTCTCTCAATCTCTCCATGTGTGTGTGTGTGTGTGTGTGTGTCTGTGTATGTGTGTGTGTGTTTGTTTTTGGGTGTCTATCTGTGGCTTTGTGTCTCCCACAGTCTCTATCTATCTATCTGTGTGTGTGTGTGTGTGTGTGTGTGTGTGTGTGTGTTTGTTTCTCTGTGTGTGTTTGAGACACACTCTCTCTCTCTCTCTCTCTCTATTCTGGGACTTTGGTGCTTGCTGCATTGGCCCTGCAATGTTGGCGTTAGTTGGAGGGTCGGTGTGTAAGATTGCGAAGTTCCTCTGACGCTCTCAGTGAGGGACAGCCCCTAGCCAGCACCTGGTAACACTGGAACAGTTTCAGGCAGAGAGTCTTCCGTTTGAAAGAAATATTATTTGCAATTAGTTGGACTGAGAGAGCCTGTGTGTGCCGTTGACCCTTAACCTCCAATGCCCTGGGAATGTAATGAGGAAATGTTCAGATCCTTCTTATATTAATTGCAGACCTTCTCGCCATCTGGCTGCACTATCACAAGATGCTTTAAGATGAGAGAGGTCATTCAGCCCTTCATAATCCACCCATCCAGAAACTCTCCCATCCCCACATCCTGGCATCCGATAAACAATTTCAAATATTTTTCCTTTGCCTCTGCTTTTCCTTCTGGATTCCTACCTTTCCATCCATCTCTTTCTTTGTCTATCCTTCTCTATCTTTCCTCTTAAACTCTCTCTCTCTCTCTGCCTTTCAGAATTGGAGGAGCTCAGGTATCTCGGAGGGTGGTGGGTCTGGAGGAGATTCCAGAGGTAGGAAGGGATCGAGGCCACAGAGGACGGAAGGTGTCGCAAAGCACTTTGCGGCTGATGACTCCTTTTTTCAAGTAGAGTCACAAGTAAACGGGGCAGCCAATCTGCGCACAGCAAGATCCCACAAACAGCGAGGTGACGATGGCCCAGATCACCTGGGTTATTTTTTGCGATGTTGATTGAGGGAAACATTTTGGCCCCTGGACACCAGGAAGGACTTCCCACACCCTTCCTCAAAGAAGGCAGCTGTGCTGTCTTTGACATCCACCTGAACAGGGCCTGGGTTGAATGTCCCTTCTGAAAGACAGTGTAGCACTCCCTCAGTACTGACACTGAACGTCTGCCTTGGTTTTTTGTTTGTTTTTGTTTTTGTGTTCAAGCCCTGGAAGGGGATTTGAACAAGAGACTTTGGGACTCAGAGACAAGAGAGCAACCTATTGAGCCACTGGGGGCGGTGGGGAGGTTAAAATCAAGCCAGAACAAAATGCAGGGAAATAAGAGTACTGGTCCAATCTGGTCTTGTATACCTTAAAATAGAACACCAGTAAAAACTGGGTAATAAGAGTACTGGTCCGAACTGGTCTTGTATACCTTGAAATGGAACACCAGTAAAAACTGGGAAATAAGGGTCCTGGTCCGAGCTGTTTTCCCTTCCCTTCTGGGAAGGAGTCGTTCGGCTGGGAGCTGCTGCAGACCAGCGAGCACAGGAGGCTGATAGGGGAGCAAGGTTTGCTGCTAAGCCAGGGCGTGAGGGCAGCTGCGTTTCGAATGTGCCTGCGTGTACGGTGGAGAGTAGAAAGCAGGAGAGCGGCCGGGGGGTGCGTTGGAATAGTCGAGGCCTGGAGGAGAGGGGGACACGGGTGAGGGGGTCTCAGCAGCAGACGAGCTGAGTCTGTGGGGGTTGGGGGGTGGGGGGGGTGGTAGGTGGTGTGTGATGGGGGGCGGGGGTGAAGCGGGGACGGTGTCATGGAGGCGGGGCTTGGCTGCCTTAGCGGTGGCGCCGTCCCGAGTTGGGGATCTCACTTCGGGCTCAAACGTGACGCCAAGGTTGCAAAGCCAGGCGGTTGCCTGGGAGTGGGCTGGGGGTAGAGCTGCTAGGGAACGGACCGAGCACCAGAAACTACAGCTCTCCCGCTCTCTAATTAGGGAAGCTCTCTGCTCATCTGCACCCCTCACGGATTAGCGACGGGGAGTCGAGGGAGGCCTTGGCGGGGCGGAGCTGGCGTCCGTGTGAACGCTAACGCGGTGCTTTCAGGCGATGGTGTCTCCGTGGGGGGGGGTAAGAGGGTGGAGGAGATAAAGGATGGAGGTGGGAAGGGGTGGGTGGGGAGAGGCAGGGGCCGAGGATAGACCCTCGGGCGGGAGACTAGAGGTAACGGTGTGGGGGCTGGAGGAGCAAGCGTTGGCCGTGACTCTCTGGATATGGCTCGGGAGGTAGGAAGGGAATCAGGCGGGAGCAGCCCCCACCCCCTGAGCTGGAGGGCAGTGGAGAGGCACGGGCAGGAGGATGGTGTGCTCGACTGTGTCAAAGGCTGCAGACAGGCCAAGGAGGGAGAGCTCACCCTCGGTCCCAGCCACATTTGCGACATTGCTAAGAGCAGTTTTGATGCTGTGACAGGGACATGAACCTGATTTCGCAGGGATTCAAACCAAAAATAATAAGTTTACCAGGCATTGGTTTTTTTGCAATTTATTACCTCCCCGGTAACAACACCCCCACTCCTTCCAAACCGCGCACCCACCCCCCCGACTACCCCACACCCGCACCCCCCCCCCCCCACCCCCCCCCCACCTCCCCACAGCTCCCCAGGGCAGGGTTCCAATCCTTTCATGTCAGCCGAGTACTGAAAATGAGTTATGGGGCTGAATGATTGGAAATGGTGTTCAGAAACCCAGCCTTGAGTTTTAGTTTCAACATGAGTGTGGTTTATTGTCAGGGAGCCTATCAAGAGCCTATTTCAAATAAAACTCATAGGTGGACAAGTTAATTCTCTCTCAATGACCTTTCACCCACTTCTCCCCAGTTACAGACACCGGGCAGCCTGTTCCCAGTGGAGGTGATTAACCCTTTCACTCACCCCTCGCTAGATACAGACATCGGGCAGCCTGTTCCCAGCGGAGGGGATTAACCCTCTCTCCCACAACCACTGACAGTGTTGTGGCTGCTGCGGGGGGCTGGGCTGACAGCAGAGATAAACCGCCCCTTCAGTACTGATTTGTCAGCTCGGTTCCTGGCATCAACCAGCCCCCTCTCCATCTGGCTGCCAGAGGCTGGGGCTGCACGAGAACCAATCAGTCTTCCGATGGCACAAACACCAAGACACTACCTAACTTCCCCAGAGAAAAGGAAGTGAGTGAGTGAGTGAGCGAGTGAGAGAGTGAGAGAGTGAGTGAGTGAGTGAGTGAGTGAGTGAGTGAGTGAGCGAGTGAGTGAGTGAGTGAGTGAGTGAGTGAGTGAGTGAGTGAGTGAGTGAGAGAGTGAGTGAGTGAGTGAGTGAGTGAGTGAGTGAGTGAGTGAGTGAGTGAGTGAGTGAGCGAGCGAGCGAGCGAGTGAGTGAGTGAGTGAGAGAGTGAGTGAGTGAGTGAGTGAGTGAGTGAGTGAGTGAGTGAGTGAGTGAGTGAGTGAGTGAGTGAGTGAGTGAGTGAGTGAGTGAGCGAGCGAGCGAGCGAGCGAGCGAGCGAGTGAGTGAGCGAGCGAGCGAGCGAGTGAGTGAGCGAGCGAGCGAGCGAGTGAGTGAGCGAGCGAGCGAGTGAGTGAGTGAGTGAGCGAGCGAGCGAGCGAGCGAGCGAGCGAGCGAGCGAGCGAGCGAGC
>NC_054495.1:5633651-5636151 GCF_017639515.1 Carcharodon carcharias | reverse complement strand
AGAGTGAGAGAGTGAGTGAGTGAGTGAGTGAGTGAGTGAGTGAGTGAGTGAGTGAGTGAGTGAGTGAGCGAGCGAGTGAGCGAGCGAGTGAGTGAGTGAGTGAGTGAGTGAGTGAGTGAGTGAGCGAGCGAGTGAGCGAGTGAGTGAGTGAGCGAGCGAGTGAGTGAGAGAGTGAGAGAGTGAGCGAGTGAGCGAGCGAGCGAGCGAGCGAGCGAGCGAGTGAGAGAGTGAGTGAGTGAGTGAGCGAGCGAGCGAGCGAGTGAGTGAGTGAGTGAGTGAGTGAGTGAGTGAGTGAGTGAGCGAGCGAGCGAGCGAGTGAGCGAGAGATTGAGTGAGTGAGTGAGTGAGTGAGTGAGTGAGTGAGTGTGTGAGAGAGTGAGTGAGTGAGAGAGTGAATGAGTGAGTGAGTGAGTGAGAGAGTGAGAGAGTGAGTGAGAGAGTGAGTGAGCGAGTGAGTGAGTGAGTGAGTGAGTGAGAGAGTGAGTGAGCGAGTGAGTGAGTTAGTGAGCGAGTGAGTGAGTGAGCGAGTGAGTGTGTGAGCGAGTGAGTGAGTGAGAGAGTGAGTGAGAGAGTGAGAGAGTGAGAGAGTGAGAGAGTGAGTGAGCGAGTGAGCGAGTGAGAGAGTGAGAGAGTGAGAGAGTGAGTGAGTGAGCGAGCGAGTGAGTGAGAGAGTGAGTGAGAGAGTGAGTGAGTGAGAGAGTGAGAGAGTGAGAGAGTGAGAGAGTGAGTGAGAGAGTGAGAGAGTGAGAGAATGAGAGAGTGAGAGAGTGAGAGTGTGAGTGAGAGAGTGAGTGAGTGAGTGAGTGAGTGAGTGAGTGAGTGAGTGAGAGAGTGAGAGAGTGAGAGAGTGAGCGAGTGAGCGAGTGAGTGAGTGAGTGAGTGAGTGAGCGAGTCAGATAGTGAGCGAGTCAGAGAGTGAGCGAGTGAGCGAGTGAGTGAGTGAGAGAGTGAGAGAGTGAGTGAGAGTGAGTGAGTGAAGTGAGTGAGAGAGTGAGTGAGAGAGTGAGAGAGTGAGTGAGTGAGTGAGTGAGAGAGTGAGTGAGAGAGTGAGCGAGTGAGAGAGTGAGAGAGTGAGTGAGTGAGAGAGTGAGCGAGCGAGTGAGAGAGTGAGTGAGTGAGTGAGCGAGTGAGTGAGTGAGTGAGTGAGTGAGCGAGCGAGCAAGTGAGTGAGTGAGTGAGTGAGTGAGCGAGTGAGTGAGCGAGCGAGTGAGTGAGTGAGTGAGCGAGTGAGTGAGAGAGTGAGTGAGAGAGTGAGTGAGTGAGCGTGCGAGCGAGCGAGTGAGTGAGTGAGTGAGTGAGTGAGAGAGTGAGTGAGTGAGTGAGTGAGTGAGCGAGCGAGTGAGTGAGTGAGTGAGTGAGTGAGTGAGAGAGTGAGTGAGTGAGTGAGTGAGTGAGTGAGTGAGTGAGAGAGTGAGCGAGTGAGCGAGTGAGTGAGTGAGTGAGTGAGTGAGTGAGTGAGTGAGTGAGTGAGTGAGTGAGAGAGTGAGCGAGTGAGCGAGTGAGTGAGTGAGCGAGCGAGTGAGCGAGTGAGTGAGTGAGCGAGTGAGTGAGTGAGCGAGTGAGTGAGTGAGCGCGTGAGTGAGTGAGAGAGTGAGTGAGTGAGTGAGTGAGTAAGTGAGTGAGCGAGCGAGCGAGTGAGTGAGTGAGTGAGAGAGTGAGTGAGTGAGTGAGTGAGTGAGTGAGTGAGTGAGTGAGTGAGCGAGCGAGTGAGTGAGTGAGTGAGTGAGCGAGCGAGCGAGCGAGCGAGTGAGTGAGTGAGTGAGCGAGTGAGTGAGAGAGTGAGTGAGTGAGCGAGTGAGTGAGTTAGTGAGCGAGTGAGTGAGTGAGCGAGTGAGTGAGCGAGTGAGCGAGTGAGTGAGTGAGCGAGTGAGTGAGCGAGAGAGTGAGTGAGCGAGTGAGTGAGTGAGTGAGTTAGTGAGCTAGTGAGTGAGTGAGTGAGTGAGTGAGAGAGTGAGTGAGTGAGCGAGTGAGTGAGTGAGAGACTGAGTGAGAGAGTGAGTGAGTGAGTGAGTGAGTGAGCGAGCGAGCGAGCGAGCGAGAGAGAGAGTGAGTGAGTGAGAGAGTGAGCGAGCGAGTGAGTGTGAGTGAGTGAGTGAGCGAGCGAGTGAGTGAGTGAGTGAGTGAGCGAGTGAGTGAGCGAGCGAGTGAGTGAGTGAGTGAGCGAGTGAGTGAGTGAGCGAGTGAGTGAGTGAGCGAGTGAGTGAGTGAGTGAGAGAGTGAGTGAGTGAGCGAGTGAGTGAGTTAGTGAACGAGTGAGTGAGTGAGCGAGTGAGTGAGTGAGCGAGTGAGTGAGCGAGTGAGTGAGAGAGCGAGTGAGCGAGTGAGTGAGTGAGTGAGTGAGAGAGTGAGTGAGTTAGTGAGCGAGTGAGTGAGTGAGTGAGTGAGTGAGTGAGGGAGTGAGTGAGTGAGTGAGCGAGTGAGTGAGTGAGAGACTGAGTGAGAGAGTGAGTGAGTGAGTGAGTGAGAGAGTGAGTGAGTGAGTGAGAGAGTGAGCGAGTGA
>NC_054495.1:5623651-5628651 GCF_017639515.1 Carcharodon carcharias | reverse complement strand
CTCCCTCAGTACTGACCCTCTGACAATGTAGCACTTTTTCAGTACTGACCCTCCAACAGTGCAGCACTCCCTCAGTACTGACCCTCTGACAGTGCAGCACTCCCTCAGTACTGACCCTCTGACGGTGCAGCACTCCCTCAGTACTGACCCTCTGACAGTGCAGCACTCCCTCAGTACTGACCCTCCGACAGTGCAACACTCCCTCACTACAGACACTCCAACAGTGCAGCGCCCCCTCGGTACTGACCCTCTGACAATGTAGCACCTTTTCAGTACTGACCCTCCAACAGTGCAGCACTCCGTCAGTACTGACCCTGTGACAGTGCAGCACTCCCTCAGTACTGACCCTCCAACAGTGCAGCTCTCCCTCAGTACTGACCCTCCGACAGTGCAGCACTCCCTCACTACAGACACTCCAACAGTACAGCGCCCCCTCGGTACTGACTCTCTGACAATGTAGCACCTTTTCAGTACTGACCCTCCGACAGTGCAGCACTCCTTCAGTACTGACCCTCCAACAGTGCAGCACTCTCTCAGTACTGACCCTCTGCCAGTGCAGCACTCCCTCAGTACTGACCCTCCAACAGTGCAGCATTCCCTCAGTACTGACCCTCTGACAGTGCAGCACTCCCTCAGTACTGACCCTCTGACAGTGCAGCACTCCCTCAGTACTGACCCTCCGACAGTGCAGCACTCCCTCACTACAGACACTCCAACAGTACAGTGCCCCCTCGGTACTGACTCTCTGACAATGTAGCACCTTTTCAGTACTGACCCTCTGACAGTGCAGCACTCCTTCAGTACTGACCCTCCAACAGTGCAGCACTCTCTCAGTACTGACCCTCTGCCAGTGCAGCGCTCCCTCAGTACTGACCCTCCGACAGTGCAGCAGGGGATTAGATTAAATTGGAAATTTCAAAAGAGGGGAATTAAAAACAGAAAATGATGGCACAACTGAACAGGTCTGGCAGCATCTGTGGAGAGAGAAGCAGAGTTAACCTTTCGAGTCCGTATGACTTTTCCTCAGAGTTAAATCGAGGTAGAAATATGTTGGGTTTTATACAGTTTAAGAGGACGTGGAGCAAGTGGAGCAAGCTAGAAAGTTAGGGAGAGGTGGGGACCCAGGAGAAATTTGACAAAGATGTCATGGACACAGAACAAAGGGAGTGTTAATGGTGGTGTTAAAGACTAAAGCAAGTGCTGATGGTGGCATAAAGGTAAGATAGCAGAATGTGTTAATAGCAGAACAAGGGTCAGCATTCTGTGAAAGTACAAGAGGGTAACAAGTGACAAATGGCCCTGTGGATGGAGGGGGTAGGAGTGGAGGGTTGGCGAAAAAGGAATTTTTAAAAAGTAAATACATTTAAAAAAAAACAGATAAAAATAAATAAAATTGAAAACAACTGGATTAAAAAAGGAAGGTGAAGGTGGAGGAGAGAGTTCATGGTCTGAGTTGAAGTTGCTCAACTCAATATTCAGTCCGGAAGGCTGTAAAGTGCCTGATCGGAAGATGAGGTTCTGTTCCTCCAGTTTGCGTTGGGCTTCACTAGAACATCGTTTCTCTCTCCGGAGACGACGCCAGAGATGCTGAGTTTCTTTTCCAGCATTTTCTGTTTGTATTTCAGGTTTCCAGCATCTGGAGTATTTTGCTTTCATTCCAAAAGGGGGAAACTGGATAAATATTTGAAGCGGGCCAGTTTTAGGGATTATTGGGGGAGGAGGGGGGGGTGTGGTGGGGCGGAAGTGGGATTAATTGGATAACTCTGGCACAGAATCATGACGGAGCAGAAAATGGTAGGTTTCCAGGAAAGCTCCTGCGGGCACTCCCGGTTTAAACATTAACCCGCCGCTTGTTAATATTTAACTGACCATTAGTGGATGGAGCCTTGAACAGGCTTCTTCCGCTGCATTGCAGAGTGTGCAAACCCCATGTGCCGGCAAGGCTGCCTTTCCGGGGAATCGCCAGCGTTGAGACCCCCTGGGAAGCAGGGATGGGCTGCGGGGCGGGGGGTGGGGGGACGTGGCTGGCGAGTCCCCAGCGGCTACCCCTCACCCTTCGACACTCCCGTGCAGGGAGCTGAGGTGCCAGCCTCGCCCGCCCAGCCTGGTTTACCGACTGGCAAAGCACGGGAGGAGGCCGTTCAGCCCATCGTGCCTGAGCCAGCTCTTTGCCCCCTGACACCCCTCAGTCAGTCCGCTCCCCAATTCCCCGCCCACCCCGACCTCCTTGCCATTTTAGGCTGAATTGGGCGCCCGGGGCCTCGACTGAACCAAGTCGGGCGGGGTAATTGTCCGCTTCGTTCGTCAATGGTTGCCCACTCACAGGGTTGTTTCCAGCCCGGCCTCAGTTTCGAGGTTGGCGGGAGGAGTTCAGCCTCAGGCAGGAGTCCAAAAGTTAACCCTGCTCAGGATTCGGGAGGGAAGGGGGTTGGGTGGGGTTTACGCCTCCATCAGCAGCAGCCCCTCCCCAACTTTAGCATTGGGTGGCCCCCCCCACCCCCCCCACCCCAACAAAGTGCCCCGTCCCCACGTAATAGCCCTGGGGGGATTCCCTCCTCCCCCTCACCCCAATCTCTCCATCGACACCCCAGCTCTCCTCTGTTCCACCTCCCCCCAGGCCTCACCTCCCCTCCCCCTGCCCTGAGACCACCAGGCTCCGGGGTCTTCGGCTCTGGGGGGCTGCCTGCAGTCCCAGCCTTGTCCACTGCAGCGCCTGGCGCTGTGGGGGACTGGAGAGCTGCCGGCCAATCAGATGGAGTGGCAGCTCTCGAAGGCGGGGCTTCCTCCTCAGCCAGGAGCCACTGTCCCGCCTGAAGCCCATTAAGGCTTGTTGGGGGGTTAAATGACGATGGGCCAGGCAGTATCTGTGTTCTCCGCTGACTCTCCGGATGGGGGGGGGGGGCAAGGAAAATCCTGCCATCTGTAACCTCCTACACCCCTCCCTATCTCTGTGACCTCCTCCAGCCCCTACACCCCTCCCTATCTCTGTGACCTCCTCCAGTCCCTACAACCCTCCCTATCTCTGTAACCTCCTCCAACCCCTACAACCCTCCCTATCTCTGTAACCTCCTCCAGCCCCTACAACTCTCCCTATCTCTGTACCCTCCTCCAGTCCCTACAACCCTCCCTATCTCTGTAACCTCCTCCAGCCCCTACAACCCTCCCTATCTCTGTAACCTCCTCCAGTCCCTACAACCCTCCCTATCTCTGTAACCTCTCCCAGCCCCTACAACCCTCCCTATCTCTGTGACCTCCTCCAGCCCCTACAATCCTCCCTATCTCTGTAACCTCCTCCAGCCCCTACACCCTCCCTATCTCTGTGACCTCCTCCAGCCCCTACAACCCTCCCTATCTCTGTAACCTCCTCAAGACCCTATAACCCTCCCTATCTCTGTAACCTCCTCCAGCCTCTACAACCCTCCCCATCTCTGTAACCTCCTCCAGCCTCTACAACCCTCCGAGATCTCTGCGCTCCTCCAATTCCAGCCTCTTGACCATCCCCCAATTCCCATCGCTCCACCGTTGGCGGCCGTGCCTTCAGCTGCCTCGGGGGGGCCCTAAGCTCTGGAATTCCCTCCCTAAACCTCTCCACCCCCTCTTTGAAGATGCTCTTTGACTGAGTGTTTAGTTGGCTGTTCGAATGTTTCCTTGTGTGGTTTAGGGTTAGAATTTGTCTCGTTGATGATGCTGTGATGTGTCTTGGCAATGTTTTGCTGCTTTGAAGCTGCTGTTGTCGAATAGCTATTTGTGTAGAAGCACCAAGTTTGGAAGCTCAGTGATTGCCTGGCAACTGGGACATACCATTTCAACAGGATTCAGGGGGAAAACGGGAGGGGGTTGGCTAGGTAGTGGTGTTGGGGAGCAGTTTGGGGAAGGGGCAGGCAAGGGTGAGGGCAGGTGAGTGGAGAGGGGAATGGGAGGGCAGTGGATGTGTTGGTAGGAGGGTTTGGGGACAAGAGTGGGGAGGGGAGGAGTGTGGAGGACGTGGAGTGCAGAAGGGAAGGGAAGTGAGGGGCCTGGTTGGGGGATGGGGAGGGGTGCGCGCAGGGAGGGGTTGGGGACAGGGGGGAGGGGAGGAGTGAGAAGGGAGGGGGAGGAATGGGGATGGAAGGGGAGGAGGGTGAGGGGAGGGTGGAGAGGTGGAGGGGAGGAGTGGGGTGGGGGAGGCAAGAAGGGGAGGAGAGGGAGGGGGAGGTGAGAAGAGGGATAGGAGAGTAGCTGGAAGGGGAGGGGAGGGGTGGGAGGGAGGGGAGAAGCGGGAAAGGGGAGTAGCTGGAGGGTGAGGGGAGGGTTGAGGAGTGGGAGGGGAGAAGGTGGAGGGGGAGGGGAAGGCTGAGGGGAGGCGTGGGAAGGGGGGAGGGGAAAGGGTAGGGTGGGGTGGTGGGATAGGAGGGGAAGGGGAGCAGCCAGTGGGGGAGGGGAGATGGGGGATGGGGGAGGGGGGGAGGGGAGCAGCAGGAGGGGGTGGGGGAGGGTTGTGGGGAGGAATGGGAGGGGAGAAAGGGGATGGGGAGCAGCTGGAGGGGAGAAGGCAGAGGGTTGGAGGCAGAGGGAACGAGGGGGAGATAATGAGAGTGGAGCAGGGGGATGGGGAGAAGAGGGTAAGGGGCGGAGGGGGAGGGGATGTGGAAGACAGGAGGGGGGAGGGAGGCCAATTGGGGGGACAGGGAGATTTGGAACGAGCTGTTGTGAGATTCAGACACCACTCAGTTATTTACTTGGAGTCCTGATAGATCTTGCTCCAAGTGTGGTGAGCTTCTATTTGCTCTGGGTATGTTTGTGCCTGTCTGTGGCCCAGCATTACTCAGTGGGAAACAGCTTCTAAGAATTGCAATGTGAAGCTTCCTGTAAGTGGGATGGCCTTACTGTAAGGCTAGCTGGTGTCAGCTGCCAAAATCTTGTCTGTCAAGGGTTTAGTTCCAGTGCCAGAGGCTGTGGAACAATCCCACTGCTAGAAATCATATTTCACTCGATGTCCAATACCCTCCTGAGAGAGAGAA
>NC_054495.1:5616151-5621151 GCF_017639515.1 Carcharodon carcharias | reverse complement strand
AGCAAGAATGGAGAGGCCAGCAGGGAATTAAAGCAGCCGCACATATTTGCAGGTTCACTACTTTTTGGACATATTTGTTCTTACCGGTTTGTTTCTCACGGTTGCTAAACAGGCCCTGGTATTTCACAATATCTACCTAGGTTTTCCCGTAAAGCTCAGCTGTCAGTAATGCAGAGCTCAGCGCCACAGCCAACCTGCGTCAGTTTGGTTTAGATCGTTGAGATAGAGGTAGTGGTGTGGTTAACTTTGAGTACATACCCAACACTGTACTTCCTGACAACGAGCTGGAGAGTGAAAAAAAAAGCCAACAAAAACACCTTCACGTGCCGGCCTGTCAGGCTCTGACTTATATCAGGGCTCTTGACAGAAGCAGAGGATCCTGCACCACAGCAGGAGGCCATTCAGCCCATCATGCCTGTGCTGGCACTTTGAACGAGCCCTCCAGTTACACCCCTCCCCCCCGACTTTACCGCACCTCACCCTCTCCCCCACAGCCCTGCAAATTCTTCCCATTCAAGCGTTGATCCAATTCCCTCCACCCCTCCCTATCTCTGTAACCTCCTCCAGCCCCTACAACCCTCCCTATCTCTGTAACCTCCTCCAGCTCCTACAACCCTCTCTATCTCTGTAACCTCCTCCAGCCCCTACAACCCTCTCTATCTCTGTAACCTCCTCCAGCCCCTACAACCCTCTCTATCTCTGTAACCTCCTCCAGCCCCTACAACCCTCCCTATCTCTGTAACCTCCTCCAGACCCTACAACCCTCCCTATCTCTGTAACCTCCTCCAGCCCCTACAACCCTCCCTATCTCTGTAACCTCCTCCAGACCCTACAACCACAGAATCACAGCATTGTTAGGATGCAGGAGGAGGCCATTTGGCCCATCATGTCTGCACCGACTCTCCGACTGAGCATTGTGACCTAGTGCCATTGCCCTGCCTTTGCCCCGAACCCCTGCACATTGTTTCTATTCAACTATTCACCCAAAGTCCTCTCGAATGCCTTGATTGAACCTGCCTCCACCACACTTCCAGGCAGTGAATTCCAGACCCGAACCACTCGCTGTGTGAAAAAGATTTTTCTCACCTCGCATTTGCAAATGACTTTAAATCTGTGCCCTCTCATTCATGATCCCTTTACAAGAGGGAACAGCTTCTCCCCATCTACTCTGTCCAGCCCCCTCATGATTTTGAACATCTGTATTAAATCTCCTCTTGGCCTCTTTCTCTCCAGAGAGAACAGTCCCAACCTCTCCCATCTATCCTCATAGCTGAAGTGTCTCATCTCTGGAGTCATTCTTGTAAACCAATCCTGCACTCTCTCCAATGCGTTCACATCCTTACTACAGTGTGGTGCCCAGAACTGTGCACAATACTCCAGCTGAGGTCTAACTAGTGTCTTTTATAAGCTCATCATAACCTCCCTGCTCTTGCGCTCTGTGCCTCTATTGATAAAGCCCAGGATACTGTATGCTTTATTAACTGCTCTCTCCACCTGTCCTGCCACCTTCAATGATCTATGCACATATACACCCAGGCGTCTCTGCTCCTGCACCCTCTTCAGAATTTCACCCTTAGTTTTATACTGCCTGCCCATGTTCTTCCTACCAAAATGCATCACCTCACACTTCTCTGCATTGAACTTCATCAGCCACCTCTCTGCCCACTCCATCCACTTGCCTATGTCCTTTTGTAGTTCCACACCATCCTCCTCCCAGTTTACAATGTTCCCAAGCTTAGCATCATCCACAAACTTTGAGACTGTTCCCTGCACACCAAAGATCGAGATCAGTAATACATATCAGGAAAAGCAAGGGTCCCAGTAACCGACCCCTGGGGAGATCCACTATGAATCTTCCCCCCAGCCCGAAACATATCCATTGATCAAAACTCTCTGCTTCCTATTTTTCAGCCAATTTTGCGTCCACGCTGTGACTGTCCCTTTTATTCCATGAGCTCTAGCGCTTCTCACGAGTCAATTGTCTGGCACGGTGTCAACTGCCTTTCAAAAGGCCCTGGGCCCTGGAACATTTGAGGACTTTGGGACTATACTCGATGGAGTTTAGAAGGATGAGGGGGGGATCTGATTGAAACTTACAGAATACTGAAAGGCCTGGATAGAGTGGACGTGGGGAAGATGTTTCCATTAGTAGGAGAGACTAGGACCTGAGGGCACAGCCGCAGAGTAAAGGGAAGACCTTTTAGAGGAGAGATGAGGAGAAACTTCTTTAGCCAGAGAGTGGTGAATCTATGGAATTCATTGCCACAGAAGGCTGTGGAGGCCAGGTCATTGAGTGTATTTAAGACCGAGATAGATAGGTTCTTGATTGGTAAGGGGATCAAAGGTTATGGGGAGAAGGTGGGAGAATGGGGTTGAGAAACTTATCAACCATGATTGAATGGGGGAGCAGACTCGATGGGCCGATTGGCCTAATTTCTGCTCCTATGTCTTATGGTCTTATGGCAGGATTTTATGTTCGTCGGGCGATCTTCCCGATGTCATCGCGCACTCTCGCGATCGGTCGGCCAGCAGGTGCTTACAAGAGTCAGCAGTGCGCCCACCAACAATTAAGAGGCCTATGTAGGCCCTGAAGCAATTAATTCATTAGTATTTTTGGCTGCCCGTCCATCCTTACGGTTGGCTGGGTGGGCTGATAGGCCTGGCAGCCTGTGCATTTATAACCATTCCTCATCCACAGGCCAGGATGAGGTTACCCACAGTAAATAAAAACCCGCTAAATGTTTCTCACCACCGTTTCGAACATGTCCCTCCTCATATGACTGAGCCACACGCGGTTGCGTGTTTATACCTTCTTCAAAAACTTATTTTTTCGCTTCTGCCATTCTTTGGCTCCCTGAGGCAGTTCCGGGCCCTCGGAGAGCTGTCAGTCCTCTGGGCATGCACAGAATTCTGCGCTCACCCTCCTCCCCGCCCACCACGTCCCCACCCGCCGAACTCAGGCAGCACTGAGCTGGCCGTTGATTGACCAGCCGGTGCCAATTCGCTGGCCAGGGGCTGAATGCAGGTGGGTGGGCCTTTAGCCGGCTGCTCCCTGACCTCCCTGCCCCACCCAACCGACGGACGGAGCATCCTGCCCCGTGTGCACCACATCAACAGCGTTACCCTCATCAACCCTCTCTCTTCAAAATACTGCAGCAAAGTAGTGAAGCACAGTTTTCCCTTTAGAAATCCCTCCCTATCCCACCCTACAAACTTCCTAAATCTGGAACCTCCTCCAGACCCTACAACCCTCCCTATCTCTGTAACCTCCTCCAGCCCCTACAACCCTCCCTATCTCTGTAACCTCCTCCAGCCCCTACAACCCTCCCTATCTCTGTAACCTCCTCCAGCCCCTACAACCCTCCCTATCTCTGTAACCTCCTCCAGACACTACAACCCTCCCTATCTCTGTAACCTCCTCCAGCCCCTACAACCCTCCCTATCTCTGTAACCGCCTCCAGCCCCTACAACCCTCCCTATCTCTGTAACCTCCTCCAGACGCTACAACCCTCCCTATCTCTGTAACCTCCTCCAGCCCCTACAACCCTCCCTATCTCTGTAACCTCCTCCAGCCCCTACAACCCTCCCTATCTCTGTAACCTCCTCCGGACGCTACAACCCTCCCTATCTCTGTAACCTCCTCCAGCCCCTACAACCCTCCCTATCTCTGTAACCTCCTCCAGCCCCTACAACCCTCCCTATCTCTGTAACCTCCTCCAGCCCCTACAACCCTCCCTATCTCTGTAACCTCCTCCAGACGCTACAACCCTCCCTATCTCTGTAACCTCCTCCAGCCCCTACAACCCTCCCTATCTCTGTTACCTCCTCCAGCCCCTACAACCTTCCCTATCTCTGTAACCTCCTCCAACCCCTACAACCCTCCCTATCTCTGTAACCTCCTCCAGCCCCGACAACCCTCACTATCTCTGTAACCTCCTCCAGTCCCTACAACCCTCCCTATCTCTGTAACCTCCTCCAGTCCTTACAACCCTCCCTATCTCTGTAACCTCCTCCAGCCCCTACAACCCTCCGAGATCTCTTCACTCCTCCAATTCTGGCCTCTTGACCATCCTCCGATTCCCATCGCTCCACCATTGGTGGCCGTGCCTTCAACTGCCTGGGGCCCTGAGCTCTGAAATGCCCTCCCTAAACCTCTCCGCCTGTCTCACTCTCTCTTTCTTCTCCTTTAAGACATCCCTTAAAACTGACCTTTTTGACCGCACTTTTGGTCACTTGTCCCCATCTTTATGTTGCTCAGGGTCTATCTTTTGTCTGATAATCACTCCTGGGAAGTGCTGTGGGATGGTTTAGCCGTGTGAATGGTGCTATGTATGTGCAAGAAAAGGTTGTTGTCTTGAAGCGAGGATCTTGAGGTCCCAGAGATGCGAGACAGGATTATTGACAATTGATTTGGTTGTTCACCATAGACAGGAAGTCAAAGCACTCAGCAGGCAGGAATAGAACTAACGAGACAATCAAAAGTCCCCCAGTATAAATAAAACCCTTGAGAGTTTAACAAAGAAGGGCGATACATAAGAAAAAAGGATGTGGAGAGAGGTTGGGGCTGTAAATCTGAGGGAGTGCTGCACTGTCAGAGGGTCAGTACTGAGGGAGTGCTGCACTTTCAGAGAGTCAGTACTGAGGGAGTGCTGCACTGTCGGAGGGTCAGTACTGAGGAAGTGCTGCATTGTCGGAGGGTCAGTACTGAGGGAGTGCTGCACTGTCAGAGGGTCAGTACTGAGGGAGTGCTGCACTGTCAGAGGGTCAGTACTGAGGGAGTGCTGCACTGTCAGAGGGTCAGTACTGAGGGAGTGCTGCATTGTCGGAGGGTCAGTACTGAGGGAGTGCTGCACTGTTGGAGGGTCAGTACTGAGGGAGTGCTGCACTGTCGGAGCGTCAGTACTGAGGGAGTGCTGCACTGTTGGAGGGTCAGTACTGAGGGAGTGCTGCACTGTCAGACGGTCAGTGCTGAGGGAGTGCTGCACTGTCAGAGGGTCAGT